>NC_092716.1:8438485-8609396 GCF_047496885.1 Scyliorhinus torazame | reverse complement strand
AAACACTGTTGCTAAGTTTGCAGATGATACAAAGATCTGTAGAGGGACAGGTAGTATTCAGGAAGCAAGGGGGCTGCAGAAGGACTTGGACAAGCTAGGAGAGTGGGCAATGAAGTGGCACAATGGAATACAATGTGGAAAAGTGTGAGATTATACACTTTGGAAGGAGGAATCTAAGCATAGACTATTTTCTAAATGGGGAAATGCTTCGGAAAGCAGAAGCACAAAGGGACTTGGAGTCCTTGTTCACGATTCTCTGAAGGTTAATGTGCAGGTTCAGTTGGCAGTTAAGAAGGTAAATGCAATGTCAGCATTCATGTCAAGAGGGCTAGAATACAAGACCAGGGGTGTACTTCTGAGGCTGTACAAGGCTCTGGTCAAATCCCATTGTGAGCAGTTTTGGGCCCCATATCTTTTTTTTTAAATAATATTTTATTGAAAATTTTTGGTCAACCAACACAGTACATTGTGCATCCTTTACACAACATTGTAACAATACAGATAATAATGACCTTTTAAATTTAAACAAAAACAACAACAAATAAATAAATATTAAATAACAAAAAAATAAAAACTAGCCCTAATTGGCAACTGCCTTGTCTCAGGCCACCCCCCCCCATCCCCCCCCCCCCCATCCCCCCCCCCCCCCATCCCCCCCCCCCCCCAAGTCCTGGGCCGCTGCTGCTGCCTTCTTTGTTCTCCCCTATCTATCTTTCCGCAAGATATTCGACGAACGGTTGCCACCGCCTAGTAAACCCTTGAGCCGACCCCCTTAGGACGAACTTAATCCGCTCTAACTTTATGAACCCCGCCATATCATTTATCCAGGTCTCCACCCCCGGGGGCTTGGCTTCTTTCCACATTAGCAATATTCTGCGCCGGGCTACTAGGGACGCAAAGGCCAAAACATCGGCCTCTTTCGCCTCCTGCACTCCCGGCTCTTGTGCAACCCCAAATATAGCCAACCCCCAGCTTGGTTCGACCCGGACTCCTACTACTTTCGAAAGCACCTTTGTCACCCCCATCCAAAACCCCTGTAGTGCCGGGCATGACCAAAACATATGGGTATGATTCGCTGGGCTTCTCGAGCACCTCGCACACCTATCCTCCACCCCAAAAAATTTACTGAGCCGTGTTCCAGTCATATGTGCCCTGTGTAATACCTTAAACTGAATCAGGCTTAGCCTGGCGCACGAGGACGACGAGTTTACCTGTTTAGGGCATCTGCCCACATCCCCTCCTCAATCTCCTCCCCTAGCTCTTCTTCCCATTTCCCTTTTAGTTCGTCCATCATAGTCTCCCCTTCGTCTCTCATTTCCCTATATATATCCGACACCTTACCCGTCCCCCACCCATTTCTTTGAGATGACTCTGTCCTGCACCTCTTGTGTCGGGAGCTGCGGGAATTCCCTCACCTGCTGCCTCGCAAAAGCCCTCAATTGCATGTACCTGAATGCATTCCCTTGGGGCAACCCATATTTCTCGGTCAGCGCTCCCAGACTCGCAAACTTCCCATCCACAAATAGATCTTTCAATTGCGTTATACCTGCTCTTTGCCACATTCCATATCCCCCATCCATTCCCCCCGGGGCAAACCTATGGTTGTTTCTTATCGGGGACCCCCCCAGTGCTCCGGTCTTTCCCCTATGTCGTCTCCACTGTCCCCAAATCTTCAGTGTAGCTACCACCACCGGACTCGTGGTATAGTTCCTTGGTGAGAACGGCAATGGGGCTGTCACCATAGCCTGCAGGCTGGTCCCCCTACAGGACGCCCTCTCTAATCTCTCCCACGCCGCTCCTTCCTCCTCTCCCATCCACTTACTCACCATTGAAATATTAGCGGCCCAATAATACTCACTTAGGCTCGGTAGTGCCAGCCCCCCCCTATCCCTACTACGCTGTAAGAATCCCTTCCTCACTCTCGGAGTCTTCCGGCCCAAACAAAACCCATGATACTCTTTTCTATCCTTTTGAAAAAAGCCTTCGTGATCACCACCGGGAGACACTGAAACACAAAAAGGAATCTCGGGGAGGACCACCATCTTAACCGCCTGCACCTCCCTGCCATTGACAATGCTACCATATCCCATCTCTGAAATCTTCCTCCATCTGTTCCACCAACCGCGTCAAATTTAGCCTGTGCAATGTGCCCCAATTCTTAGCTATCTGGATCCCCAGGTAACGAAAGTCTCTTGTTACCTTCCTCAACGGTAGGTCTTCTATTTCTCTACTCTGCTCCCCTGGATGCACCACAAACAGCTCACTCTTTCCCATGTTCAATTTATACCCTGAAAAATCCCCAAACTCCCCAAGTATCCGCATTATTTCTGGCATCCCCTCCGCTGGATCCGCCCACATATAGTAGCAGATCATCCGCATATAAAGATACCCGGTGTTCTTCTCCTCCCCTAAGTATTCCCCTCCATTCCTTGGACCCTCTCAGCGCTATCGCCAGGGGCTCAATCGCCAGTGCAAACAGTAATGGGAGACAGAGGACATCCCTGCCTTGTCCCTCTATGGAGCCGAAAATATGCGATCCCCGTCCATTCGTGACCACACTCGCCACTGGGGCCCTATACAACAGCTGCACCCATCTAACATACCCCTCTCCGAACCCAAATCTCCTCAACACCTCCCACAGATAATCCCACTCCACTCTATCAAATGCTTTCTCGGCATCCATCGCCACTACTATCTCCGTTTCACCCTCTGGTGGGGCCATCATCATTACCCCTAACAACCTCCGTATGTTCGTGTTCAGCTGTCTCCCCTTCACAAACCCAGTTTGGTCCTCATGAACCACCCCCGGGACACATTCTCTATTCTCATTGCCATTACCTTGGCCAAGACCCTTGGCATCTACATTGAGGAGGGAGATTGGTCTGTAGGACCCGCATTGTAGCGGATCCTTTTCCTTCTTTAAAAGAAGCGATATCGTTGCTTCTGACATAGTCGGGGGCAGTTGTCCCCTTTCCTTTGCCTCGTTGAAGGTCCTCGTCAGTAGCGGGGCGAGCAAGTCCAAATATTTTCTGTAAAATTCAACTGGGAATCCGTCCGGTCCCGGGGCCTTTCCCGTCTGCATGTTCCTAATTCCTTTCACCACTTCTTCTACCGTGATCTGTGCTCCCAATCCCATCCTTTCCTGCTCTTCCACCTTGGGAATTTCCAGCCGATCCAAAAACTCCATCATTCTCTCCCTCCCATCCGGGGGTTGAGCTTCATACAATTTTTTATAAAATGTCTTAAACACTTCATTCACTCTCTCCGCTCCCCGCTCCGTCTCTCCATCTTCGTCTCTCACCCCCCCTATTTCCCTCGCTGCTCCCCTTTTCCTCAATTGGTGTGCCAGCAATCTGCTCGCCTTCTCTCCATATTCATACTGTACACCCTGCGCCTTCCTCCATTGTGCCTCTGCAGTGCCTGTGGTCAGCAAGTCAAATTCCACATGCAGCCTTTGCCTTTCCCTATACAGTCCCTCCTCCGGTGCTTCCGCATACTGTCTGTCCACCCTCAAAAGTTCTTGCAACAACCGCTCCCGTTCCTTACTCTCCTGCTTCCCTTTATGTGTCCTTATTGATATCAGCTCCCCCCTAACCACCGCCTTCAACGCCTCCCAGACCACTCCCACCTGAACCTCCCCATTGTCATTGAGTTCCAAGTACTTTTCAATGCATCCCCTCACCCTTAAGCACACCCCCTCATCCGCCATTAGTCCCATATCCATTCTCCAGGGTGGACGCCCTCTTGTTTCCTCCCCTATCTCCAAGTCTACCCAGTGTGGGGCATGATCCGAAATGGCTATAGCCGTATATTCCGTTCCCCTCACCCTCGGGATCAATGCCCTACCCAACACAAAAAAGTCTATGCGTGAATAGACTTTATGGACATAGGAGAAAAACGAGAACTCCTTACTCCTAGGTCTACTGAATCTCCACGGGTCCACCCCTCCCATCTGCTCCATAAAATCCTTAAGCACCTTGGCTGCTGCCGGCCTCCTACCAGTCCTGGACTTCGACCTATCCAGCCTTGGTTCCAACACCGTGTTAAAGTCTCCCCCCATTATCAGCTTTCCGGTCTCTAGGTCTGGGATGCGTCCTAGCATTCGCCTCATAAAATTGGCATCGTCCCAATTCGGGGCATACACGTTTACCAACACCACCATCTCTCCCTGTAATTTGCCACTCACCATCACGTATCTGCCCCCGTTATCCGCCACTATAGTCTTTGCCTCGAACATTACCCGCTTCCCCACTAATATAGCCACCCCCCTGTTTTTCGCATCCAGCCCCGAATGGAACACCTGCCCTACCCATCCTTTGCGCAACCTAACCTGATCTATCAGTTTCAGGTGCGTTTCCTGTAACATGACCACATCTGCTTTAAGTTTCTTAAGGTGTGCGAGTACTCGTGCCCTCTTTATCGGCCCGTTAAGCCCCCTCACGTTCCACGTGATCAGCCGAGTTGGGGGGCTTCCCACCCCCGCCCCTTGCCGGTTAGCCATCATCTTTTTCCAGCTTCTCGCCCAGTTCCCACGCGGCTGTATTTCTCCCAGACGGTGCCCCCCCGCCCATCCTTTCCCGCACCCACTCCCCCCTTTCCCCAGCAGCAGCAACCCAGTAATTCCCCCCTCCCCCCCCCCCCGCTAGTCCCCCCGCTAGCGTAATTACTCCCCCCATGTTGCTCCCAGAAGTCAGCAAACTCTGGCTGACCTCGGCTTCCCCCCGTGATCACGGCTCGCCCCGTGCGGCGCCCCCTCCTTCCTGCTTCTCTATTCCCGCCATAATTATCATAGCGCGGGAACCAAGCCCGCGCCTCTCCCTCGGCCCCGCCTCCCATGGCCAACGCCCCATCTCCTCTCCCTCCCCACCTCCCCCCATCACCACCTGTGGGAGAAAGAAAAGTTACCATACCGCAGGATTAATCATACAATCCCTCTTCGCCCCCCCCCCCCCCCCCACTCGTCCCACCACTTTGTCCAAACGTTCATTTTCGTAGTCCAATCATTCCAATTTTTCTTCTACAATAAAAGTCCACGCTTCATCCGCCGTCTCAAAGTAGTGGTGCCTCCCTTGATATGTGACCCACAGTCTTGCCGGTTGCAGCATTCCAAACTTTATCTTTTTTTTGTGAAGTACCGCTTTGGCCCGATTAAAGCTCGCCCTCCTTCTCGCCACCTCCGCACTCCAATCTTGATAGACGCGGATCACCGCGTTCTCCCATTTACTACACCGAGTTTTCTTCGCCCATCTAAGGACCATTTCTCTATCCTTAAAACGGAGAAATCTCACCACTATGGCTCTGGGAGCTTCTCCTGCACTCGATCCTCGCACCATAACTCGGTATGCTCCCTCCACCTCCAACGGACCCGTCGGGGCCTCCACTCCCATTAACGAGTGCAGCATCGTGTTCACATATGCCCCGACGTCCGCCCCCTCCACACCTTCAGGAAGGCCAAGAATCCTCAAGTTGTTCCTCCTTGCGTTATTTTCCAGTGCCTCCAACCTCTCCACAGATCGTTTCTGGTGTGCCTCCTGTATCTCCGACTTCACCACCAGGCCCTGTATGTCGTTTTCATTCTCTGCTGCTTTCGCCTTCACGACCCGAAGCTCCTGCTCCTGGGTCTTTTGTTCCTCTTTCAGCCCTTCAATCGCCTGTAATATCGGGGCCAACAACTCTTTCTTCATTTCCTTTTTTATCTCCTCCACGCAGCGTTTCAAAAACTCTTGTTGTTCAGGGCCCCATATGAAACTGCCACCTTCCGACGCCATCTTGGTTTCTGCTTGCCTTCCTTGCCGTTGTTCCAAAGGATCCGCTGCAATCCGGCCACTTTCCTCTCCTTTTTCCATCCGTGTCCAGGGGGAACACCCTTCTGGTTTACCGCACGGTGTTTTCAGCCGTTAAAATTGCCGTTGGGGCTCCTATCAAGAGCCCAAAAGTCCGTTTCACAGGGAGCTGCCGAAACGTGCGACTCAGCTGGTCATCGCCGCACCCGGAAGTCGCCTGGGCCCCATATCTAAGGAAGGATGTACTGACCTTGGAAAGGGTCCAGAGGAGGTTCACAAGAATGATCCCTGGAATTAAGAACTTGTCGAATGAGGAACGTTTGAGGACTCTGGGTCTGTACTCATTGGAGTTTAGAGGCGAGGGGATCTTATTGACATGTACAAGATACTGCAAGGCCTGTATAGAGTGGACGCGGAGAGGATGTTTCCACTTGTAGGAAATACTAGAACCAGAGGACACCATCTCAGATTAAAGAGACGATCCTTTAAAATAGAGATGAGGAGGAGTTTTTTCAGCCAGAGGGTGGTGAATCTGTGGAACTCTTTGCCGCAGAAGCCTGTGGAGGCCAATTCACTGAGTCAGTGATAGATAGGTTCTTGATTAATAAGGGGATCAGGGGTTATGGGAGAATGCAGGAGAATGGGGATGAGAAATATCAGCCATGATTGAATGGCGGAGCAGACTCGATGGGCCGAGGGGCCTAATTCTGCTCCTATGTCTTATGGTCTACTGAGGAACAAATCAGCCAAACCAATAAGACAGCGTGAAATTGGTGCATTCAACCAGGTGGATAACCCAGTAATCTGGGCTAAATAAAATCATTGGAGTCACATCAATTTATACAATACTGTTAACATAATAAAATATCCCAGAAGCATAATTGGACAAACATGGATATCGAGACACACAAGGAGATGTTAGGACAACAGCTCCTGGTCAGAGGGATTCTAAAGAACATTGTAGCGCACAAAGACTCCGAGAGACGAATAGAGTGAAGTCGATGAGGCTTTATTAAGCGTGACTGTTCCCCCGCAGTTCAGTAACAGACTGGCCTGCGAGGGAGGACTCCTGGTTCTTATACTCCGCCTTCAGGGCGGAGCTAGAGGTCAACGGCCAACCAGGACCCGGGATCTGTCAGCCAATGACATCACGGCTTCACAGTCCCACATGACCCCTAATGCATACTACCACAAACATCTTAAAGAAAGGAGAGGTTTTGAGGGGGAATTCCAGAGCTTTTATATATTTTATTCCAAACACATCAACAAATCACAGAGTCATCAAAAGACTCAACCAGATTACAGTATCCCCCTAGCTTTGGGCTAGACCAAAACACATGGACATGATTCGCAGGCCCCCCCTTGCGCATCTCTCACATTTGTCCTCCAACTCAGGGAAGAACCCACTCGTGCGGGCCCACGTCACCTGGACCCGCCTCATCCCGACACAGGATAATGTCGAATTCACCCGGTGCATCGACTCAGTCCAGGCCCCTGCACCCACCACCCCCCTCTTCCCCGCTCCCGGGTTCTATCCCCAGCTCCTCCTCCCACCTCCGTCTTATCTCCTCCACTGGCGCCGTCTCCATTTCCAACAACCATCCATAAATATCCGCAATCCTCCCTTCCCCCAGCTTGTCCTGTGTTAACAATCTATCCAATAAAGTATGCCTTGGCAGCGGGGGGAACAAAGGGAGCTCCTTGCGTACAAAGTCCCACATATGCATGTACCTGAATTCACTCCCCCTCAGCAGCTGGTGATTCTCCTGCAACTCTTCCGGCCTCACGAACCTCCCCTCCCAGAACAGATCGCTTACCTGCTCTACCTCTTCCCTATGCCAATTCCTGTACATTGTGTGCCCTGCTGATACGAGCCTGTGATTCCCGCATAATGGGGTCAACACAGATATACACCCCACTCCTAAGTGCCGCCTCAGCTGGTTGCAGACCTTGAGGGACAAGACAATTACCAAGCTCACGGTGTACCTCACCAGGGAAAATGGGAGGGGGCCCATCGCCAGGGCTCTTACGCTCGCCCCACACAGGCCTCCTCCACCTGCACCCATTCTGCCCTCCCATTCCCCCACCACCTTCGCACATTTTCCCCATTTGTCACCCAATAATTTTTAAAATAAATTTAGTGTACCCAATTCATTTTTTTCCCAATTAAGGGGCAATTTAGCGTGCCCAATCCACCTATCCTGCACATCTTTGGGTTGTGGGGGCGAAACCCACGCAAACACGGGCAAAATGTGCAAACTCCACACGGACAGTGACCCAGAGCCGGGATCGAACCTGGGACCTCGGCGCCGTGAGGCAGCAGGGCTAACCCACTGCGCCACCGTGCTGCCCCCGTGAGGCTGCAGGGCTAACCCACTGCGCCACCCTGCTGCCCTCCACCCAATAATAATACAGCAGGTTTGGGAGCACCAGCCCCCTACCCGCCCACCGTCCCCTCTACTTCTCAATCCTGGGCGACTTGGCTGCCCAAACAAAGCCCGTGAGTAACATATCTACCCTCCGAAAGAACGCTTTTGGAAGGAATATCGGGAAGGACCGAAAGACACATAAAGACCTCGGAAGAATGTTCATTTCTATGGTCTGCACCCTCCCCGCCAAAGACAGCAGTCGGGCATCCCACCTCTTTAGATCCTCTTTTACCCCTTCCAACAAACTGGCCAGATTCCACTTACGCATCGTGGTCCACCTGATTCTCCAATACCGAAACCTCATTTTGGCCAGCTTGAATGGCCAGCCTCCCAAATTAGCCCTCCTCTCCTGGGCATTCCAGGAATACCTCACTCTTTGCCACATTTAACTTACACCTAGAGAAGATAATTCTTCTCCAATATGTCCATTATTTTCCACATGCACTCTGGCGGGTTTGAGATCGCCTACATACGACACCTCCTAACTCCCCTTTCATTGCCCTTCCGTTCTCTTGACCCCTAGAGCGCAATAGCCAAATGCTCGATAGCCAACGCAAACAGCAACGGGGACAACGGGCATTCCTGTCTCGTACCCCTATGTTGCCGAAAAATCCCAAGCTCATCATATTCATCCTCACACTTGCCGTGGGGTCAGCGTACAGCAATTGTACCCGCAAAATGAACCCAGTCATGGGCGGCACGGTGGCACCATGGTTAGCACCGCTGCCTCACGGCGCTGAGGACCCGGGTTCGATCCCGGCCCCGGGTCACTGTCTGTGTGGAATTGCCAGATTCTCCCCCCCATGTCTGCGTGGGTTTTGCCCCCACAACCCAAAGAGTGCAGGTTAGGTGGATTGGCCACACTGAATTGTCCTTTAAGTGGAGTAAAATAATTGGGTAAAAAAAGCAGTCAGTAAACTCAGAAACAATTGTGGAATCAAAGTTACAAGCAGAGGTAATCGTTTTTCACAACTGTCATATGCTCAGAGATCTTATCAACAAGGGACAATTTATAGACCAGAAATAGGAGAGGACCACAGATGGAATATTGGGGCACACTGATAATAATAATCACTTATTGTCACATGTAGGCTTCAATGAAGTTACTGTGAAAAAGCCTTAGTCGCCACATTCCGGCGCCTAGAACAGAAAACCATAGATGCATTAGTTACACTGAAATAACTTGGAATAAGAAGCGTAGCAATCAGGAGGCAGTGGGATGATTGGGCAATCTGTAGGTTGAGAAGCAATAACCCACCATGAATGCAGTCAGAGAGAATATACTTGGTGTTCTAATCAGCTGGTGCCAGTGCTATGGAAACCTGATTGAAGCTGGCTTCATACTCCGGGTATTCATTCAACAAACAACAACTTCTTTTAAAACTCTCTTCATGCTTAAATCCCTCGCCCCCTCCCCATCTCTGTAACGTCCTCCAGTCCAATGGAGCTCCTTCTGCGTTGTCGAGATTCTATGATTCCTTCCAACCCGACCTTTTACGTGTCCACAATTTTCACTGGATGCCATGCTTGGGGTTTCTGAAGACTCTAATTGCTTTCAGAATGCCCTCAGCCTCTCCAACTCTCTCCTTTAAGACATTCCTGAAAACCTGCCTCTTTGAACAAACTTTTTATCACATGTTGTAATTTCCCTCCAGGTAGGTTAGTGGCAATTGTTTCCAATATGGCTCTTTGGGTCATTGTTCTCTGTAAAAGATGCTATATAAAATGCAAGATCTTATTGTACAATTGCAGCAAACATCAAGGATTCAGTGTTGTGCATAGCGGTCAATTCAAATCAGAAGCAACCAAGAGGGCTTGCCTTGCATATTCCCATTTGCCATCCATAGTCCAATACTGGAAACAGTGCAGAAGGAGGCCATTCGGCCCATCGGGTCTGCACCGGCCCCTGGAACGAGTACCCTACCCAAGCCCACACCTCCACCCCATCCCCATAACCCAGTAACCCCACCCAACACGAAGGGTAATTTTGGACACTAAGGGCAATTTATCATGGCCAATCCACCTAACCTGCACATCTTTGAACTGTGGGAGGAAACCGGAGCACCCGGAGGAAACCCACGCACACACGGGGAGGATGTGCAGACTCCGCACAGACAGTGACCCAAGCCGGAATCGAACCTGGGACCCTGGAGTGTGAAGCAATTGTGCTATCCACAATGCTACCGTGCTGCCCTTAATAACAAATTAATCTACACTATATCATTCTACCGTAATCCATGTACCTATCCAATAGCTGCTTGAAGGTCCCTCATGTTTCCAACTCAACTACTTCCACAGGCAGTGCATTCCATGCCCCCACTACTCTCTGGGTAAAGAACCTACCTCTGACATCCCCCCTATATCTTCCACCATTCACCTTAAATGTATGTCCCCTTGTAATGCTTTGTTCCACCTGGGGAAAAAGTCTCTGTCTACTCTATCTATTCCCCTGATCATCTTATAAACCTCTATCAAGTCGCCCCTCATCCTTCTCCGTTTTAATGAGAAAAGGCCGAGCACCCTCAACATTTCCTCGTAAGACCTACTCTCCATTCCAGGCAACATCCTGGTAAATCTCCTTTGCACCTTTTCCAAAGCTTCCACATCCTTCCTAAAATGAGGCGATCAGAACTGTACACAGTACTCCAAATGTGGCCTCACCAAAGTTTTGTACAGCTGCATCATCACCTCACGGCTCTTAAATTCAATCCCTCTGTTAATGAACGCGAGCACACCATAGGCCTTCTTCACAGCTCTATCCACTTGAGTGGCAACTTTCAAAGATGTATGAACATAGACCCCAAGATCTCTCTGCTCCTCCACATTGCCAAGAACTCTACTGTTAACCCTGTATTCCGCATTCATATTTGTCCTTCCAAAATGGACAACCTCACACTTTTCAGGGTTAAACTCCATCTGCCACTTCTCAGCCCAGCTCTGCATCCTATCTATGTCTCTTTGCAGCCGACAACAGCCCTCCGCACTATCCACAACTCCACCAATCTTCGTATCGTCTGCAAATTTACTGACCCACCCTTCAACTCCCTCATCCAAGTCATTAATGAAAATCACAAACTGCAGAGGACCCAGAACTGATCCCTGCGGTACGCCACTGGTAACTGGGATCCAGGCTGAATATTTGCCATCCACCACCACTCTCTGACTTCTATCGGATAGCCAGTTCGTTATCCAACTGGCCAAATTTTCCATTATCCCATGCCTCCTTACTTTCTGCAGAAGCATACCATGGGGAACCTTATCAAATGCCTTACTAAAATCCACATACACTACATCCACTGCTTTACCTTCATCCACATGCTTGGTCACCTCCTCAAATAATTCAATAAGACTTGTAGGGCAAGACCTACCCCTCACAAATCCGTGCTGTCTATCCTTAATCAAGCAGTGTCTTTCCAGATGCTCAGAAATCCTATCCTTCAGTACTCTTTCCATTACTTTGCCTACCACTGAAGAAAGACTAACTGGCCTGTAATTCCCAGGGTTATCCCTATTCCCTTTTTTGAACAGGGGCACGACATTCGCCACTCTCCAATCCCCTGGTACCACCCCTGTTGACAGTGAGGATGAAAAGATCATTGCCAACGGCTCTGCAATTTCATCTCTTGCTTCCCATGGAATCCTTGGATATATCCCGTCAGGCCCGGGGGACTTGTCTGTCCTCAAGTTTTTCAAAATGTAAATAACAAGCTTTTGAACCCCCCCCCCAAAAACAATTACATTTGCAACTAGCGTGAGATTTAGATTATGACTGTGTAAGAGGCTTGCATTAAATATTTTTTTTTAAATTTTTTAAAAGAGTACCCAATTATTTTCTTTTCAATTAAGGGGCAATTTAGCGTGGCCAATCCACCTACCCTGCACATCTATTGGGTTGAGGGGGTGAGACACATGCAGACGGAGAATGTGCAAACACGGACAGTGACCCAGGGCTGGGATTTGAACCCGGGTCCTCAGCGACGTAGGCTGCAGTGCTAACCACTGTGCCACCCTTAGAGACTTGCATTTGTGTAGTGAATTTCACAACCTCAGGACATCCCAAAACACTTCAAAGCCAACGGAGGACCTTTGAAGTGTAGTCGCCGTTCCAATGTCAGAAACATGGCAGCCAATGTGAGTCCAACACGTTCCCACAAAACGCAATGCGATATTGACCAAATAATTTGTTTTGTCAATGTTGGCTGGGGGATATATTTTGACCAGGACACCTGCTCTTCTTCAAACAGTGCCTTGGGATCTTTTCCCAAGAGGGCAGGCAGAGTCTCAGGAAAGAAGGCAGTGTGGCACTCTCCCAATACGGCACTGGAGTGTCAGCTTAGATTTTGTCCTCAAGTCTCTGGAATCAGACTTGAGCCTACTGTCTTCCGGCTCAGTGGCAAGGTACTATCTGCTCTAATATGCCTTTTATGGGAGAGCAGCATGCCATTCACTGGAAAGGGAGCTTCTCATGTGATCTTCTTTCAGTTTCGCTTTCAGCAGAGTACACACACTCAGCTCCGATGTGTTCAGGCTATCTGCCTCCGTCCAAATGCACCCAGTTTCAATAAATGAACATTCAGCATGTTTACACAATCCCTTAAGCGATTGGTGTTTTAAAATCATTAAGAACACACACTACCCACAATTGGCAGCACTTCAGACAGTTCAGCATTCCCTCCAAACTGCTCTGCCAAGAGTGAATGACATAGGTGGGATGAAAATCCTCGACACAAATTCCAACAGTTCATATGGTGGTGCTCAGTGTAAGTTAGATAATTACACTGATCAGCGAATACCAGAAAGTTGCACCATATAATCCGTGAAGTATTATTCTGCTGTTAAATTGAAGCTGTGTCTCTCTCGAAGGTCCCAAAGTCTGACTGTGCTAAGTAAATAGATTGAGGAAGTGACGAGCAGGAGGCAGCCACCCGATCTTGTTGTAACATTGAATTAGATCGTGGATCTAATGATCTGTGCACCAGCTTCATGCCAAGAAGCTCAACCGCTTTCACTTGAGCTGTCTTTGGAGGTTTCTGAAGATCAGATGGCAGGAAAAATAACAGACCCCGAGGAGCTCACCCGAGCTGGCATCACCGAGCAGCCACACCATACACAGGATCACCACTGAGCTGGGTTGGTCAGGGGTCAGAATGACTGACACCCAAAGCGAATCTTTCATGGGAGTGTTTGAGTCTGGGCAGTCTCTTTGACCTTCTCAAGGCAGTCAAAGGAAGCACTCTGAAGACAGGCTGAAGGCTTCACTTGGGAGTTTTGGTATCTACGTGCAGGTGCTGGGAAAAGCTCGCCCAGGATCATTGCTGCTGCCGAAACCCCACCAGAGGAAATATTTTCTCTCTGTCTAACCTATTAAATTATTTAATCAGGTCAGTATTTAATCATACTTGGATAGACCGATAGGCGAGCAAGCATCACCCTGAGATGCCTGGGTTGTTTTTCATTTATTTTAATTTATATAGTGCCTCTTACAACTTCAGGATGTCTGAGAGCAACTCACAGTGAATTAAGCAACTCGGAGGTGTGGCCACTGTTGTAGCGTAAGAAATGACTCAGCTAATTTGCACATATAACAACTTTCTACAAACTAGCCAGGTAATCCATTTTAAATAGCCAGGTAATCCATTTTAGAGGCATCAGTTGAGGGATAAATATTGGACCAGGATTCAGGTAGAATTTCCTTACTCTATCGGAATGTTATAATACAGTCCGCATCTACCAGACAGGTTGGAAACATTCATTTTCCTGTATTGAGGTACTTTGTGCTGCTGGTATCATTTCGCTAAATGGCTATTCCCTTTTTTAAAAGAGTGAAATTTCCATAAAGACAGCTGTGTTGGGAAAAATGGGTGTTAGGTGAATTGCACGGTGGCACAGTGGGTTAGCACTGCTGCCTCACAGCGCCAGAGATCTGGGTTTGATTCCCACAATAGGGTTATTGCATGGCGTTTGCACGTTCTTCCCGTGTGTGCGTGGGTTTCCTCCGGGTGCTGCGGTTTCCTCCCACAGTCCAAAGATGTGCAGGTTAGTTGGTTCTTATGGGGATAGGGTGGGAGAGAGGGCCTAAGTAGGGGGTCTCTTTTGGAGGACCGGTGCAGGCTCTATGGGTTGAATGGTCTCCTTCTGCATTACAGGGATTCTATACATCGACAAATTGCCGGAAGAAGCTCCTCGCACAAGGCAGCGAGTGCACTGTACATGGACACAAACACTGCCCCGTGTAAAAAATATAAAGCGTTGTTCTGGAGTATTGGTTGTGTCGCTTTAAACTTGCAAATTATAATTCCTTTAAGTAAACATTGGTTGAGTTCATTCAACGGTTAGCTGCTATTTAGGCCCGAGGTTAGAACAAAGATTTTGTTTCTGGGAAGGTCAGTTAGGAACATGCAGATATTGTGGACAAGGACCTGACGTTCCAGAACAGTTTTTCCCTCGGTCACAACTGACTGACTGCCTTTAAGTTGTAACTTGGGGGGGGGGGGGTGCAACATCTGATGAGCATTAAATATACACACCCGTGGAAGATAAAAGACTTGCATTTGTTTAGCATCTTTCACAGCCAGTGGACACCTCCGAGCACATTCCAGACAATGAAGCATAGTGGTTGTTGTAATGTTACACATCCAGCGGTAATTCCAGCACAGCAGGATCCCACAAATAGCAATGTGATACACTAGATATTTTACTGATATTGCTCCAGGGATAAATATCAGCCAAAGCATGGGGAAGAACTCTCTCGCTCTCATGTCCATCCTTAGCCTGCTGCAACATTCTAGTGAAGCCCACGCAAACTGGAGGAGCAGCACCTCATCTTCCAGTTAGGCTTTCTGGACTCAACATGGAGTTCAACAACTTCAGATTATGAACTCTCTCCCCCAGCTTGACGCCCTTTTCTAATCTTCTTTTCTTTTTTAATCCCAATGCCCCATCCCCCAAAGGGCCATGTGTCACTTGTTCCTAAGTTTTACTTTCATAGAGCGCTGACCTTTGTTCTGCTATTAACACGACGGCACAGTGGTTAGCACTGCTGCCACACAATGCCAGGGACCCGGGTTCGATTCCGACCTCGGGTGACTGTGGCGTTCACCCGTTCTCCCCGTGTCTGCGTGGGGTTTCTTCTTGGTGCTCTGCTTTCTTCCCACAAGTTCAAAGATGTACAGGTTAGGTGGAGAAAGTGCCAACTTCACACAGTCACCTAAGACAGGAACCCGGGTCCCTGGCGCTGTGAGGCAGCAGTGCTAACCACTGCACCATCATTTCTGCTTGAACAGAAGCATACTCTTCAAAGATTATAGTTTGCCCTAGCCTTTCCCACACCAGTGCAGTGCTGGCAACCCTGACTTTACGACATTAGAGTTATGATGAATGGCTTACGGCATTTAGAAATTGAGTTTTAACATTCCCATGTCGGCTTTGGCCTCAACGCCAAATCGGTGGTGTTCATACTGGCACATCGATGTTGTTTCTGCTCTGAAGCACCTTGGTGCTTTCTTTTTCCCCCAAACCTTTCCTTCAAATTTGAGTTTTCTTTGCTCATAATAACGGCAAAAAGGTGTAAAAATCCGGTACAATAGAAGTCTCTTCTAAGAAACGTACAGGAATTACGATGGATACAAAAATGGAAATAATCACAAGGCGGTGGGGGTGAAACCCATACAGACACGGGGAGACTGTGCAAACGCCACACGGACAGGGACCCAGGGCCGGGATCGAACCCGGGTCCTCGGCGCCATGAGACTAGTGCTACTGGCTAAGGAATTTCAACATGTCCAAGCTGACATGTCCCTGTTTGAGAAACATGACATCAACATTGAATAGGGGCATGTAAAGCCATAACAGAGAAACATGCAAGGAAAAGTGGAGAACATCTGTCCAATCCTTGGACGCTTTCGTTAAGAAAGCTGAGAGGACTCCAGAAAAACCTGCAGCCAAGATTCCAAAGACGACTCCAGCCAGGGATCCAGAATGTCCAACCAAGAACGTCTGTTCCCCCCCTCCCAAAAGGTCACCTCAAATCCCACCAAAAACCTCACCCAACCAGACTCACCCGAGCATCCAAGAATGAAGAAAATAAATGTCTATGCTTTTAAGATAATTAGCAGATAATGTTCAGTGGTAGTACTATACAGTATATACATTGCTATGATTTTATGTCAATAAAATTGTTACTGTTGTCATATTACTCATCTATAACTGATTGAGTACAAAATTCTGAGTTATTTTGGTGAAAATAGGGCTTCAAGCCCTAGGTTCAGGAACCAATCCCCTATTTATAATATTGGTTCTAGGTTACGCCGTTTCAACTTAAGACACCGTGTTCAGGAACCAATTGTGTCGCAAGTCCGAGAACTGCCTTTATATAACTATTCCCGAAACTTGGATTTCAGGATTTTTTTGCCTCCACTCTGATCAAAATCCATTCCACTCGTAACATCAGGTTACAATTCTGCAGCCTCACGGCGCCGAGGTCCCAGGTTCGACCCCGGCTCTGGGTCACTGTCCGTGTGGAGTTTGCACATTCTCCCCGTGTCTGCGTGGGTTTCGCCCCCACAACACAAAGATGTGCAGGGTAGGTGGATTGGCCACGCTAAATTGCCCCTTAATGGGAAAAAATGAATTGGGTACTCGCACAAGAGACGCCATTCGGCATAACATTCTGCTGTGTGTTTACACGGCACAGGAACTCCCTCCCTCCTACCCCTCTTCATCAACCTATCAAGTACATCTTTCTATTCCTTTTTGCCTCGTGCTTAACTAGCTTCCCCTCAAATGCATTGCAAACTTTAACAGCGCCAGAACCCTTTTGATCTCCCAAGAATACTGAGAAACATTCTTCTTGTGTTGAAGACAAGCCACAAAATAAATGATCGTTTTCACGCCATAGGCACAAACATAAAAACACCTAAATTGGAGAAGTATTTTCTAATTTTTTATGTACATGTTTACGGAGATCAAAAAGCTCTGACCAAAAATTTATTTACCTGCTTGTCATTTTTAATAGGAGCATTGCTGCATCTTTGGTTCAAATGGGAAGTATGTTGCTGGAATACTAGATTCCCATATTACACACACACATTCACTCCTCTCTCGCACACGCACACAAATTTATCAAATCTCAACCCCAGATTCACTCGCCCAACCTTGTAACGCAAGCCCCTCCCCATCCCTGGAACCATTCTGGTAAATCTCCTCTGGACCTTTTCAAGGATCTTCCCTAAAATGTGGTGACCAGAACTGGCTGCAATACTCTAGTTGCAGGCTAACCAGAGTTTATAAAGGCTCAGCACAACCTCCCTGCTTTTCTGCTCAATGCCTTTATTTCTGAACAGTAAGAAGTCTTACAACACCAGGTTAAAATCCAACAGGTTTGTTTCTGAAGCCCAAGAGCCCATATGCTTTGCTCACCACTCTCACAGTAGGTTCTGCCCCCTTCAGAAATCGATGCACATGCACCCCATGACCCTGTAAACCCTAGAATTCTTTACATATTGCCGCTCCCCATGCCTTCTGCCAAATTCATCCCCTCCCACTTCTCGGTGTTAAATTCCAATGACAGCAAGCGGCAAGGATGTTTCCTCTTGTCAGAGAATCTAGAACTAGGGGTGAATGTTTAAAAATAAAGAGTCACACACTGGATGGAGGAAGGAATGTACTGCAGCCAAATTTGCAGACGACACAAAGATGGTTGGGAAGGCAAGTTGCGAGGGGGATACAAACAGTTTGCAAAGAGATATTGATGGGTTAAGTGGGCAAAACGTTGGCAAATGGAGTATAATGTGGGAAAATATGAAGATGTTCATTTCGGAAGGGACAACAAAAGAACAAGAGTATTATTTAAATGGAGAAAAACTGCAGCAAGCTGCAACACACAGGGACCTGGGAAATTTGTGCACAAAACACAAAGGTAGCACACAGGGGCAGCAGGTAATCGGGAAGGCGAGTGGAATGTTTGCCCTTATTTCAAGGGGGTTGGAGTATAAGAGTGGGGAAGTCTTGCTGCAACTGTACAAGGTACTGGTGAGATCACATCTGGAGCACCGTGAGCAGTTTTGGTCCCTTATTTAAGGAAATAAATTATTTCATTGGAGGCAGTTCAGAGAAGGTTGACTCGGATGATCCCCAGTATGGAGGGATTGTCTTATGAGCAAAGGTTAAACAGGTTGGGACTCTACTCATTGGAATCTAGAATGAGTAGTGATCTCATTGAAATATATAGGATGAAGGGGCTTGACAGGGTAAATGTTGAGAGGATGTTTCCCCCTCTTGGGGGAGTCCAGGACCCCAGAGTCTCAGAATAAAGGGGTTCCCATTTAAGACTGAGATGAGGATTTTCTTCGTGTGAGTCTTTTGAATCCTTGCCACTTGTGTATATTTATAGCTGAGATAGATTCTTGATCAGGAAGGGAATCAAGGGGTACAGAGAAAGGGCAGCAAAGTGGACGTGAGGAATGCTGGATTAGCCACGATCCTGCCGAATGACCCACTCCTGTTCCTATTTAATATGGTCTCTCCAACTGCTTGTTGGTTCTTCCTCAATGTCCTTACCCACCACTGATATTAAACGAACTGGCCTGAAGTTGCTCGAACTGCCCTTTCATCCTGTCCGGAATAAACATGACATTTTTGACACTCTTCGATCCTCTGGCACCTCTCCCATATCCAGGGAAGATTGAAAGATTAACACAGTCCTTTCGCAGTCTCCACCCCACTTTTTGGTTTGGAACCTGCAATACAAACCATCTGGACCAGGTGACACATCTTTTCCAAACAATAGCCAGCCCTACATTATCTCCTCCTTTCCAATCTTCACACTGTCCATCGTCTCCACTTCTGACGATATTTTGTCAAATTCCTCTTCCTTGGTAAATACCAACACATAGAATTGAAGTACTCAAGCCCTGACCTTTTAAGCATCCATCACCCTTTACCACTGACTACCCATTAAGTATTTATATGCTGGATATCCTTTTATGTTGACTGTCATTCCATTCTCACGCACTTCACCAGTTTCATTTTCTTCTTTTACGTCCCATTGTATTTGACCTTGAAGAATCCACTCGACATACCACCCTCGTTTTTTGTTTCTTCATTGTCTCCCTTTTTGTCCCAGGAGCTTGGTTTTGGCTCCCTTAGCTGTTGCTGTTGGAATTTACCTGGCACATACCTGAAGCACCTTTTCCTCCAAGGTTACCCATTTTCCCATCGCGGTTTTTCCGGTCAGTCTCCGGCTAGATCCCGATTGCTCAAATGTGACGAGCATGCCTGATAGCATATCATCTATTTACCACTTTAGGATGTTCTAAGGACATTAAAACTTGATTTATATCAATGAAAATTTCTTTGGCTGCAATGAATAAACTTGCTGAGTCATAGGAGTGATGTCTGTACTGTACTAGGAGAGGTAAAGTCAAACATGTGGATGAAAAGAACAATGAAGAAGACGGATTGAAGAAAAACATAGGAGGCCATTCGGCTCCTCGAACCTGCTCCACCATTCATTATCATGGCTGATCATCAAAAGTTCAATACCCTGATCCCGCCATCCCCCATATCCCTTGAGCCCCAAGAGCTATATCTAATTCCTTCTTAAAATTACACAATGCTTGCACCTCAATTGCTTTGTGTGGTAAAGAATTCCACAGATTCACCACTCTCTGGGTGAAGAGTGCTAAAAGGTTTACCCCTTATCCACAAAATATGACCTCTAGTTCTGGACTTCACCACTATCGAGAACATTCTTTCTGAATCTACCCGGTCTCATCCTGTTAGAATTTCTTTTGTAAAAAGCTTAATCTGCTTTCGGCACGAGAGGACTCAATGCCTCTGGCTCCCGGTGATGCCATCTGATGACTACCTTCTGAAAAAAAAAATCAAAATAAGTAAAATGGCAAACGTCTCTTGCAACACATTTGTGTTAGAGGCTGCCAAGAGGGAGAACTCTTCATAAAAATCTTTATTTATAATGTTTATTAGTATCACAAGTAGGCTTACATTAACACTGCAATGAGGTTACTGTGAAAAGCCCCTAGTCTCCACACTCCGGCGCCTGTTCAGGTACACTGAGGGAGAATTCAGAATGTCCAATTCACCTAACAGCGCATCTTTCGGGACTTGTGGGATGAAACCGGAGGAAACCCACGCAGACACGGGGAGAACGTGCAGACTCCGCAAAGACAGTGACCCAAGCCGAGAATCAAACCTGGCACCCTGGAGCTGTGAAGCAGCATTGCTAACTGCGGTGCCACAATAAGTGAAGTAATGACCCATCACACTAACAGCAGTTTCTGACTGCTTACTGTGGTACACTTCTGCAAGAGCAGTTTGCACTCTGATACCAAATCCCAAGTTCTCATTCTTCCTGCATGGGTCTGGACAATGAACACTGGCTGCCGACTCAACAATGGAGAGAGTGGCAGCAGACACTGGTCCTCTCCTTAACCACCTAACAAGCAAGGAATCAGTGCCCATGGAACCCATAACGAAGCTGAGGTCAGGACCCTAAAACCAGCATGTCTCAGGGCCTGCATCCCTTATCCTGGCAGTCAGTATTATCCAGAAGAAAGTCTATCCAAACTACTACAACAAATCTAAAGCTGATAAAAGTGCAGATGACGGAGTCTGGATTCACATTTATTGAAGCTGGCACGTGGAGACACACATTTTTGTCTTTGTCAGCACTAGAGAAAAAGCAAGATTCCACATGAATGTATCAGGTTAAAGCCGTACACGTGAACTAAATCAAAACGCTCCTGTATTACAATTTCAGTCCAACACAGTACAAAAATTAACCTAATGCGGTTGAGAGAACTTTATTTATACATATATATATCTCCCCTATCTCTCTCCCTCTGTTAAATATCCGCCTTCATTACAAGGTGAACATAAGCATCCATTTGTTAAATAACTTCTCATTTCAACTTGATTCAAACATGCCAATTTGTTATTTTCTTCCCACAAAATATTTCAAGTGCAAACTTTAAATTAAGCAGCATAAATATTTCATTTCATTCCCAGAAAGGACATGAACAAGATCGAGCCAAATATTTCAGATTACAGTATTGTACTGCATCTCTGACGAACACAGAGAGGGAGAGAGAAACGAAAAGGAGAGAGGAACAGGTTGAGGGAGGCCGGAAGGGAAAGGACAGAAGTAGGACAAAACACACCGACTGGAAAGGGATACGGGGGCAAGATAGAGATTCACAAACATGTCTCGGAAACAGGGGAAGAGAGGAGGGTTGGAGGGGAGGAATTGGGGAGAAGTAAAAATAGAAAAAGAAGAAGACAGAACATGAACAGATATCCGGACTGAAAATGTCACAGGGCAGAAAGGGACACAAACTCAGGTTTGGGATTGGGGGGGGGGGGGGGGGAAAAGAGAGAACATGCATAATGGAAGAAACTGAAAAAGGTGGGTAAGACGGGAAGAATCAGGAGGAGACAAAGTCAGAAAAAAGTCTACCAAGCATTAATTTGGTTTCTCAAGGTTAGTGTAACAATCATTCAGCATCCTCTACACAAGTTATATGGATTAACATTTTGTTCTGTTATCATCAAAGCAGTTTAAAGTTTGCTTGTTTGGTTCCAGCAATTTAATCTTTAAAAAATCCCCAAAATAAAACAGTGGACCTAAATGTGCAGTTTCTCCAAAGCTACACCGACCTTTGATTATAGACATCAGGTAAATTCTCCGGACAAATCTAGAACCTTTCCCCTTTCCTTCCTTGGTGCAAGGATACCGGGAACAGGAGTGGGTTGTTCCTGGTTACCTCCATTAAGTACATATTACAGATAAGAGCTTCAAAAAGAAATTTAAAAAAAAATTATACAAACAGCCTTGCTATTGGAAAATACTCTAAGCTAATTATGCCCAGCTTTCAGTGGTAAATATATTACTGCTTTTAATAATATATATGCAATGTTAAAGGGAAAATGCTGATTAGCCAGACCTCCCATTTCAGCACAAGTTAGGACAGTTTGTACAACAGAAAGTAGAAGTCCACACAATTCCATTCTGTGGTTATCCCCTTGAGAATACAATGCAATAAGGTACTTTACATCGAGTAGTGTTTACACGCAGAGAAATAATGTGCCATTTTCTAACTGCAGCTAGACAATGGATTGAGGTTTTCCTCAGATATATCTTTTAGTGGGAGGGATGGGGAGAGGGGGAATAAACATTTTTTTCCATTTTGATCCATTCTTGTTTCAAGATGGCCTAACTCACCACAGTTCAAGGAAGGCAGGAGCTAGCAGAAAAAATTAAATTAAAAACTTTCCTTTACTGGATAAAATAACTTTTAAATTAAGTTAAAAATTAAAAACGCTATGAAGCGACTGTCCGCTTGTGCTATAGTGCATGTTTGAGTTGAGCGCTTACTATGCCACCTGCACGGTGGTGTGTCAGGCACTTGTATCCAGGTTTCTCCTTCGTCCCTATGTCCTAATATTTCAAAGTGCCCTCTAAACATCCTAAAAGTCTTTAAATTCAAAGACACAATTTGGTCTTCAATGAATTCATGATTTTAAAAGTTGCTTCCATGTCCACCCTCAAGTCCTGATTCAAACTGTTTTCTCTTTTTTAAAAAACGGTTTCACACTGCTCCGCTTCTACACTTGGGCTATTTACAGAACAGCCACAGAGTCTGAAAACCCCCTCTCAGTCATGTCCCCTCCTCTTTCCTGAACCATTCCTCCTCGCGCACACACGCACACGCACGCGCACACACACACACACACACACACACACACACACACACACACACAGTGCCCTGCCACTGATAGTGGTCCCATTTCCTGCACCAACTTGGTCCTTCCGCCCAACAGCCAACTCTGCAAATTACTAATTGACCAACACCACCTGACTGCCTCACTCTCATTGCTCGCCAACTCTGCAAGCAGTCACTGGGTAAAGGGAATAAGAGTGCGTTTGCTATTAACCTCAGTTGCCAATTCTCTGATCTCTTCATCACCCCACCCCTCAGAATTGTGACTTGCCAAGCAACCCAGTCCAATTTCTCATCTAACCGTCCTCCCCTCCACTCCTTCCAAGCGCGCTCTCAAACCCCAGCAAACACACACCTCTTTTCGTAGTGTGCTGAGTGAGATTTTAATCCCCCTTAGCCTTTCTGATAAAACATTTTTTTTTGATGAAGGAGTTGTCAGACACAGGGATTATTTACATTTCTGGAATGCACATTTAACCTGCCACAAGTCATTTTAAAATTTAGTTAATGCCTTCATGTTCCCCCCCCACCCCTAAACAGAAACTGATAGCGGCTGCATTAGACAACGGCTGGCCCTCTCGATTGACACAATTGTCTAATTTGGTCTTTTATCTTTAAATATTATATTATACAGTGTGGCTTGCAGCTTTTAGGCTTCATTCTCTGCTGGAGAAGAGTTGTTTGTTGTGACTACTGAATCGGGTTTTCGAGACATCCTGTCCAGCTCTGCTTGAACATCTGTTAAAACCGGCTTTTGCCCTAGAAATAAAACGGGAAAAGGTCCATTAACATAAAGCAAACATGAGAAACAGCCAAACACTGCACGTTCTGTCATGTTTTTTCCCCTTTCTCAGTTCTTTCTTCTAGTCTGGGTAGAATCATACAACGCAAAAACTGTGCATGCTCGAGTGGTCCGGTTAGTCCCACTGACCTGCTCTTTAACTTAAGAGCCCAGTGATTTTTTCCCCTTTATTATTTATCCATTTCCCTTACTGAAGATCGCTATTGACGCTGCTTCCACCACCCTTTCAGGTACTGCTCATGTGTTACTAGGGAAGACTATCTGAACCAGATATGATCGATTCAAAAAACAACCTATGCCCACCCAGGAGGAGGGGTGCGGGGGAAGCAGAGAGTGTGTGAGAGAAAGAGACATAGAGGCACAATTACAGCATAGATATAGAGATGGAGACACACTGGCTTTAAGTTCCTGCAGGCAGCCACGGGGAAAAAAGACCTGCATTTATACGGCACCTTTCACAACCTCAGAACAGCCCAAAGGGATTCTTCTAGACATGACTCTTTTTACTGGACTCGAGATTTTAATTCTCGCTCTCTCTCCACAAATGCTGCCAGACCCGCTACGTTTATACAGCATTTTGTTGTTATTTCCGATCTCCAACATCTGCAGTATGGAGGATCAACCTGTATTTTGGGTTCAGTACAGACCTGAACCCAAGCTCTTCGTTCAGAAGAGACTATGTGTTCTAACGCTACATCATAAGAGGTCAGCGGATTGCAGGTTAGATTGCTGGGCTCTGCGGAGTTGGTTACTTTGTCCGAGGCTATGAAAGCTGCTGAGTAAATGCAAAACTTAACTTTCTTCTCTTATTTAGTTAGTCACTGGGGAACGCTTCATTAATCGAGTGTGAAAACCACTTGGCAGGTAGAGGTATAAAGTGTCAGAATACTCCTGCCTCTTGGCCACCCTGTGGTTAGTTGCTCAGTGAATGCATCTTGTTAGTTTTAAAACTGCCTGAAGATCTAGTCTCTCCGCTCCAAAGTATTTCAGGAATTTCCAACTAACTCCAAAGGAAACTGGCTGGCTGGTTATGACCAAGTTGATATAAAGAGCTTGGGAACTCTTCAGCACACAGTTCCTGATGGCTGAATTATCTGATTTTTCCCTTTAACATGCAAAAAAAAAAAAAATTCACAAAGTAGGATGTTGGTAACGACATTGCACCCAAGTCCTCTGGACCATATCCCAACAACCGAATGCTTCCAGGCAATCTCTGATCCTAACTGAAGCAAATTTGCAGTTCACACTCAGCAAGGTCTAGTCAGTAACTAATGGGGAAGATGAGTATTTGAACAGTTGTTTTGCACAGGATACAGGGGCAGAGCAATTCCTGATTATAGTGGACAGGGTGATACAGAAAGATTCCAATGAAAATACTTCTTTTCACCGTGGGGGCAAAACAAGTGGTAAGTGAAGACATGATCCAGGTCAGTAAATAATAAGGAATACAGATAATGTGAACGCAGCCAAGCCACTTAACTCTGACAACCTGATTAAGGGTCGTTCCCCACTTAAAAACTCGTTGCTCCTTCTCCCAATGGGCATTTCCACCACCACTACTGACATGGTCAATGTCTCCATTTGCTCTTCCCAAGTTTCTCTCAGAATAGAACATAGAACATAGAACAATACAGCGCAGTACAGGCCCTTCGGCCCACGATGTTGCACCGAAACAAAAGCCATCCAACCTACACTATGCCATTATCATCCATATGTTTATCCAATAAACTTTTAAATGCCCTCAATGTTGGCGAGTTCACCACTGTAGCAGGAAGGGCATTCCACGGCCTCACTACTCTTTGCGTAAAGAACCTACCTCTGACCTCTGTCCTATATCTATTACCCCTCAGTTTAAAGTTATGTCCCCTCGTGCCAGCCATATCCATCCGCGGGAGAAGGCTCTCACTGTCCACCCTATCCAACCCCCTGATCATTTTGTATGCCTCTATTAAGTCTCCTCTTAACCTTCTTCTCTCCAACGAAAACAACCTCAAGTCCATCAGCCTTTCCTCATAAGATTTTCCCTCCATACCAGGCAACATCCTGGTAAATCTCCTCTGCACCCGCTCCAAAGCCTCCACGTCCTTCCTATAACGCGGTGACCAGAACTGTACGCAATACTCCAAATGCGGCCGTACCAGAGTTCTGTACAGCTGCAACATGACCTCCCGACTCCGGAACTCAATCCCTCTACCAATAAAGGCCAACACTCCATAGGCCTTCTTCACAACCCTATCAACCTGGGTGGCAACTTTCAGGGATCTATGTACATGGACACCTAGATCCCTCTGCTCATCCACACTTTCAAGAACTTTACCATTAGCCAAATATTCCGCATTCCTGTTATTCCTTCCAAAGTGAATCACCTCACACTTCTCTACATTAAACTCCATTTGCCACCTCTCGGCCCAGCTCTGCAGCTTATCTATATCCCTCTGTAATCTGCTACATCCTTCCACACTATCGACAACACCACCGACTTTAGTATCGTCTGCAAATTTACTCACCCACCCTTCTGCGCCTTCCTCTAGGTCATTGATAAAAATGACAAACAGCAACGGCCCCAGAACAGATCCTTGTGGTACTCCACTTGCGACTGTACTCCATTCTGAACATTTCCCATCAACCACCACCCTCTGTCTTCTTTCAGCTAGCCAATTTCTGATCCACATCTCTAAATCACCCTCAATCCCCAGCCTCCGTATTTTTTGCAATAGCCTACCGTGGGGAACCTTATCAAACGCTTTGCTGAAATCCATATACACCACATCAACTGCTCTACCCTCGTCTACCTGTTCAGTCACCTTCTCAAAGAACTCAATAAGGTTTGTGAGGCATGACCTACCCTTCACAAAGCCATGCTGACTATCCCTGATCATATTATTCCTATCTAGATGATTATAAATCTTGTCTCTTATAATCCCCTCCAAGACTTTACCCACTACAGACGTGAGGCTCACCGGCCTATAGTTGCCGGGGTTGTCTCTGCTCCCCTTTTTGAACAAAGGGACCACATTTGCTGTCCTCCAGTCCTCTGGCACTATTCCTGTAGCCAATGATGACATAAAAATCAAAGCCAAAGGTCCAGAAATCTCTTCCCTGGCCTCCCATAGAATCCTAGGATAAATCCCATCAGGTCCCGGGGACTTATCTATTTTCAGCCTGTCCAGAATTGCCAACACCTCTTCCCTACGTACCTCAATGCCATCTATTCTATTAGCCTGGGGCTCAGCATTCTCCTCCACAACATTATCTTTTTCCTGAGTGAATACTGACGAAAAATATTCATTTAGTATCTCGCCTATCTCTTCAGACTCCACACACAATTTCCCATCCCTGTCCTTGACTGGTCCTACTCTTTCCCTAGTCATTCGCTTATTCCTGACATACCTATAGAAAGCTTTTGGGTTTTCCTTGATCCTTCCTGCCAAATACTTATCATGTCCCCTCCTTGCTCGTCTTAGCTCTCTCTTTAGATCCTTCCTCGCTACCTTGTAACTATCCATCGCCCCAACCGAAACTTCACACTTCATCTTCACATAGGCCTCCTTCTTCCTCTTAACAAGAGATTCCACTTCCTTGGTAAACCACGGTTCCCTCGCTCGACGCCTTCCTCCCTGTCTGACCGGTACATACTTATCAAGAACACGCAGTAGCTGATCCTTGAACAAGCCCCACTTATCCAGTGTGCCCAACACTTGCAGCCTACTTCTCCACCTTATCCCCCCCAAGTCACGTCTAATGGCATCATAATTGCCCTTCCCCCAGCTATAACTCTTGCCCTGCGGTGTATACTTATCCCTTTCCATCATTAACGTAAACGTCACCGAATTGTGGTCACTGTCCCCAAAGTGCTCTCCTACCTCCAAATCCAACACCTGGCCTGGTTCATTACCCAAAACCAAATCCAACGTGGCCTCGCCTCTTGTTGGCCTGTCAACATATTGTTTCAGGAAACCCTCCTGCACACACTGTACAAAAAACGACCCATCTATTGTACTCGAACTATATCTTTTCCAGTCAATATTTGGAAAGTTAAAATCTCCCATAATAACTACCCTGTTACTTTCGCTCATATCCAGAATCATCTTCGCCATCCTTTCCTCTACATCCCTAGAACTATTAGGAGGCCTATAAAAAACTCCCAACAGGGTGACCTCTCCTTTCCTGTTTCTAACTTCAGCCCATACTACCTCGGCAGAAGAGTCCCCATCTAGCATCCTCTCCGCCACCGTAATACTGCTCTTGACTAGCAGTGCCACACCTCCCCCTCTTTTGCCTCCTTCTCTGAGCTTACTAAAACACCTAAACCCCGGAACCTGCAACATCCATTCCTGTCCCTGCTCTATCATGTCTCCGAAATGGCCACAACATCGAAGTCCCAGGTACCAACCCACGCTGCCAGTTCCCCTACCTTGTTTCGTATACTATCCACAGATGTAAATCACTAAATTTCATTTTACGATTCTCCTATGTTAAAAGTTGGGGTAACTTAGGGAGGTACGGCAGTGCAGTGGTTAGCACAGCTGCCTCACGGCGCTGAGGACCCAGGTTCAATCCTGGCCCAGGGTCACTGTCCGTGTGGAGTTTGCACATTCTCCCTATGTCTGCGTGGGTCTCACCCCCACAACCCAAAGATGTGCAGGGTAAGTGGATTGGCCACGCTAAATTGTTCCATTAATTGGAAAAAAAAATTAAATTAAAAAAAAAGTTGGGGTAACTTTACCCGTCCCGATCATTAACTATATGAATTGTATTTAATTGCATGCCAGCATTAGCTGGAAGTTCCCATATGCCCTTACAAAAAGGAACAGGCTGAAACCGTGTGTCGTAGTGTGAGAAAGTTTGTAATGCTGTCATTGCAAATAATTTTTTACAAAAGGGTGTACAGATTGGCTCCAGTTCTATCCTTCATCACCTGGTTTTCTGGATTATAACATCCATCTCCGTTCTGTGTTGAACGCCCAGGAACACTTTCACAGTGCTGAAGCTAGTGATCATTACCCGTATGGTTTGATGAGACAGCTGGGGGACCTTAATGATTACTCAGGCGCCCACACAGCATCCTTACATGCATGCACAACACCACCACCGCTAGTAAAGTGCATCAGGACCAGAAAAGAGCAATGGCAACATGAGGAAAAAATACTTTCTTTCGCAGCAAGTAGTTAGGATCTGGAATGCACTGCCCGAGGGTGTGGTGGAGACGGATTCAAAAGAGAACAGAATAATTATCTGAAGAGAAAAGATTAGCAGAGTTACGGGGAAATAGCAGGGGTGTGGGACTAGGTGAGTTGCTGTTGGAGAGAGCCAGCATGGACAAAATGGGCTGAACGGCTCCTATCTATGCCATAAACATTCTATGATGATCCTTTCTATAAACTGGGGACATAGTACCTAATCGTCACTGCTCTGAAAGTGAAGAGTTAATTCATCACAAACCAAGAATCAAATGAGGCATCTTTCTGGCCTCCAAGGCCATCAAGATACCCTGAATTCACTGCTTAAAACTCCCCAAATTTAGAATTATTGATGAATGCTTTCCATGAAAATCTCCTTCACCAGCACGCCCACACGATGCTTTATTTAAATCTCAGTGACAACAACTGAATGAGCCACTTGCAGCTCATGTGGACATGACTGGTGGCAAGGTCTTACCTGACTTCTTAGCTGCATTTGGTACACCTCCAGCTCCAGGACTCCCAGGAGAACCTGTCTTTTTACTCAATAAACTGTTGAAGAAGTTTGCCAGCACTCCTTCATTTGCAGCAGCAGGACCTGAAATCAGAAAGGACAGAATAATTCAGCCCTGATGCTATGAAGAGAATTTGGACCTCACATACACGGGTGGGCAAGGGGCATTCTCGCTAGATTTCTACAACCATCTCCCTATTTACTAGATGGCAGTGGGAAAGGCGGTAATAAGACTTGAGGAAGTTTAATACACCAGTAAGCAGCTCAAACCAGCCAAAAGCAAATCATATGCTGTATTATGAGCATGTTACGAGGTCCAAATCCTGGAACTCTGTCCCTATCAGCACTGTGGATGGACAGGTAGCTTACCACTACCTTCTCAAGGGCAATCTGGGACGAGCAATAAATGCTGGTCTTTCCAGTGGCACACTCAGTCCACCAATGAATAAAAAACCATGAGGAACATTAATTGCCCAATTTAGCACATTCATTCTTCAGTGGAAAGAAAATAACCTTTCCTCCTATCAGGATCCAACAATTAATTAATTGTTTAATGGGTTTATGCCTCAGTTCTCTGGTCAGAAAGTCGATTCATGTGCTGATCACTCTGAATTTTTATTGATTCATTCACCGAGAGTGGGCAAGGGCCATACAAACATCGAAGTTTGGAAGAGTAGGCCACTTGGTCCGCCGTTCAATAAGATCATAGCTGATCTCATTTTAACCTCAACTTCACATTCCAGCCTACCCCAGATATTTTGCACCCCCTTGCTGATCAAGGATCGATCCCGCTCTGGCTTCATGATATTCAAAGACTCAGCCTCAACCACCTTTTGAGGAAGACAATTCCAAAGTCCCACAACCCTCAGGGAAAATTATTTTCCTCACCTCCATCTTAAGTGATCCTATTTTTAAACAGTGACCCCTAGTTCTAGATTCTCCCAAAAGAGGAAACATCCCTTCCACATGCACCGTCAAGATCCCTCAGGATCTTACGATGTTTCAGTCAAGTCACCTCTTACTCTTTTAGACACCAGCAGATACAAGCCGAGCTTGTCCAACCTTTCTTCATAAAGCAATCCGATCATTGCAGGTATTAGTCTAGTAAATCTCTGAACTGCTTTGAATGTATTTACATCCTTCCTTAAATAAGGAGACCGATACTGTATACAGTACTCAAGAAGTGATCTCACCCATGTCCTCAATTATAACCTCCCTAATGTTTGTCTTCAATTCCCCTCAAAATAAATGATAACATCTTATCTTTCCTGATTACTTGCTGTACCTGCATGCTAGCCTTTTATAATTCATGTACTAGGGTACCCAGATCCATCTGAATCTCAAAACTCTGCAATCCTTCACCATTAGATAATAAGCTTATTTTTTATTTTACTTGTCAAAATAGACAATTTCAAATTTTCCCACATTATACTCTATTTGCCAGATCGTTGCTCAATCAATTAACCTACGTTTCCTTGTAGCCTCCTTATGTCCTCTTCGCAACATACTTTCCTATTATCTTTTTTTCCAATTTTAGAGAACCCAATTCTTTGTTTACCAATTAAAGGGCAATTTAGCACAGCCAATCCACCCACCCTGCACATCTTTGGGCTGTTGGGGTGAGACCCACGCAGATATGGTTTCCTATGTATCATAAGCAAATTAAACAAAACGTTGAGGCCCCAACACTAATTCCAGTGGCACATTACCCGTTACATTCCACAAACCACAAAAAGACCCATTTATGGCTATCCTCTATTTCCTGTTAGCTAGCAATCTTCTACCCATACCAATATATTCCTCCCTACATACACCATGAGCTTTTATTTTCCGCAGTAGTTATTGATGTGACACCTTAACCAAATGCCTTCTGGAAATCTAGGTACAGTACATCCACTGATTCCCCTTTATCCCTGCACAAGTGACTCCTTCAAAGAACTCCAATAAATTATGATTTCCCTTTCACAAAACCATGTTGACTCTGCCTGGTTGTTTGCATTATTCTAAGTTTCCTGCCACAACATCTTTAATAATAGCTTCCAACATTTTCCCTCGGATAGATGTCAAGCAAACTGACCTGCAGTTTCCTGCATTCAGTCTCCCTCCCTTTTTGAATGAAGGAGATACATTTGCTAGTTTCCAATCTCATGAGACCTTCCCTGAACCCAGGGAATTTGGGGAAATGGTGATGGTGAACGTGATGGCGAACTCCCTTCTTCAATAAAACTGAATGATTTGTGAAGCTATTTCAAAGGGCAGTTAAGAGTCAACCACATTACTGTGAGATTTGCAAATTTAAGTTTGCTCTTTCACTAGAGTGGCTGTGTTCCCCTGTCCTCTTCCATGCTGTCTAAGCTCTGGTTTTTGGTGGGCTTTTCTGGAGGGCAAGCAGGCAGAGAATGGGAGGACAGAGATCATCTCATGCTTGTTGAACCTCGCAAAGTGGTTGAGAAAAATAGCATGATCTTTCAAATGCTGATGGAGCTGCTGACCACTTCCAACATGTAATAGGATATGAAGGAATTGTGGTTTTTATACAGCACGATTGTGTCCTGAACTAAAACAGAAATCGCACAGCTCTACAAAGCCTGAACCTGATCTCATTGGCCAGCCTGCAACAAGTTTTCCCTGTTCAAGGGATCTTCCTTCGCAAGCATCGTTTACAAACATCATACAGATTTTCCATTGATGCCATAAATTAGCAAACAAGGAATGAATTTGACAGAAATGCAATCACCAAAACAAGTTAACTGCGTGCGGTGAGAGCTGGAGCTTCCAGTCTCCTTCACTTTATTCTCAGTCACAGAGAAACAGTAATGCACAAAGCAGCTGTCATGTACACAGTTCAGTTTCACTTTTCAGTTCCTGCCAGCAAGTAGACTGAAACATAAGCAAACTGACTAAAGAATGCCCACAATGACCAGCCCTGGAATGCCAAAGAATCCACAAGAGAATTTACAGTCCACAAACAGGCCATTTGGCCCAAATGCTCTATGCTAATGTTTATGTACACAAACCTTACTTCACCTCATATGTTTATCCAGCTTACCTTTTAATTTATCAATGCTATTTGACTCAAACATAGAAAACAGGAGGAGGACATTTGACCCTTCGAACCTGCTCCACCATTCACTACGATCAATCATCTCTGCACCCCCTCACAGCTCACCCTCCCATCCAGCTTTCTGAAAATTTGGAGATATTACATTTAGTTGCCTCATCTAAATAATTAATATACATTGTGCACTTATCCCTGCAGCACCCCACTTGTCACTGCCTGCCACTTGGAAAAGGACCTATTTATTCCTAGTCTTCATTTCCTGTCTGAACCAGTTTTCTATCCATCTCAATACACTACCAATTGTACACGTTAACCTCTTACATGGAACTGTGTCAAAAGCCTTCTGAAAGTCCAAATAAGTCACATCCACTGGCTCCTCCTCATCAACTCTACTTGTTACATCCTCAAAGAATTCCGGTAAATCTGTCAAGCACGATTTCCCTTTCGTGATTTCCCATGCTGATTCTGTCCCATCCTGCCATTGTTTTCCAAGCGCTCTTCTACTAAATCTTTCACCCGAGGAAGGAGCAGTGCTCCGAAAGCTAGTGATTTGAAACAAACCTGATGGACTTTAACCTGGTGTCGTCAGACTTCTTACTAAATCTTTTATCATGGACTCTAGCACTTTGCCCACTAGCGATGTACGGCTGACTGGGTTTTAATTCCCTGTTTTCTCTCTCCTTCCCTTTTTATATAGTGGGGTACATTACTGACCCTCCAATCTGTAGGAACTGTTCCAGAGTCTATAGAATCTTGGAAGATGACCACCAATGCATCCACTATTTCTTCAGTACTCTGGGATGTAAATTATCAGGCCGTGGGAATTTATTGGCCTTTAATCCCATCAATTTCCCCCAACATCAATTAATTACGGATTTCCTTCAATTTCTCCCTCTCACTGAACCATGGGTGGAATGCTCCACCCCGCCGTGCCACATTTCTGCCTCTCCACGCCAGCGGGATGCTCCATTACGCCGGCTGACCAATGGGGTTTTGCATTGTAGGGCAGTCCCACGCCGTCGGAGCACCCCGCCCCATGTTCCACAACATTGCTGGTATGTTATTTATGTCTTCCTTTGTGAAGGCAGAACCAAAGTACGTATTTAGTTGCTCAGCCATTTCTTTGTTCCCACTATAAATTTCCCGATTTCGGACCTACATTTGCCTTCACCAATCCTTTTCTTTTCACATACCTATGGAAACTTTCAGTTAATTTTTATGTTCCCCACAAACTTACTCTCGAACTCTATTTTCCCTTTCCAAATCGATCCCTTTGCTCTGTTTTGCTGAATTCGAATTTGCTCCCAATCCTCAAGTCTGCTGATTTTTTCTGGCCAATTTTTATGACTCTTCCTTGGATCGAATATTATCTCTAATTTCCTTTGTAGGTCATGTTATTTTTTTAATTATAATTTTCTTAAAAAATTTAGAGTACCCAATTCATTTCCCCCCTCAAATTTATGGGCCAATTTTAGCGTGACCAATCCACCTACCCTGCACATGTTTGGGTTGTGGAGGCGAAATCCATGCAAACACAGGGAAGAAGGTGCAAACTCCACATGGACAGTAACCCAGAGCTGGGATTGAACCTGGGACCTCAGTGCCGTGAGGAAGCAGGGCTAACCCATTGCGCCACCGTGCTGTTCTTCTGATATCCATCCTCACCACTGCATTAATTTCCTCTTTAACCAGCAATACATCGCCACTGCCTTTTCCTTTTGTCTGTCTTCCTAAATACTGAATGTTCAGTTCCCATTCCTGGTCACCCTGCAGCCATGTCTCTGTATTCCCCACTCTATTACACCCATTTACATATATTTGTGCAATTACTTCACCCACTTTATGGCAAATGCTCTGCACATTAAGACACAATGCCTTAGGGCACGTCTTTTTAACATTAATTGTCCCGTTCCCATTATTTTTCAATGTGACCTGGTATGATTATGAGCCTTGACTTCTCTGCCTGTCATTTTTCATATTCCCCTTTGGCCTTTCGTTCTTGTCTTTGATTGCCCCTCCTCTGACTCCTTGTAGAGGCTCCTCCACACCCCACCGCCATTGTAGTTTAAACCCTCACCAACCACTCGAGCAAATAATCCCCCACTCCATGAGGTGTAAAATCACATTTTCGTCACCCTGGGTAAAGAAGTCTCTCCTGATTTCTCTTTTGGATTTATTAGTTGCTGTCGTTTATTTTTGGCTCTCAGTTTTGGATCCTCCTAAAGTGTAAACACTTCACTACAAATACACTAGCAGCACCTGCATTATTTATAAACCTCCTGTCAGTTTACCCCTCAGTCGTCTCTTTTCTGGAGAAACGAGGCCCAGTCTATCCAGGTCTCCCAGTATCAGCCTGGTTCAGTTATTTTCACCATCTCCAGTTCTACATCCTTTTTGTAATTATGAAGGTCTCAACTACGCACAGTGTTCACACATTGTGATTGGTCAACAGGTTCCAGGAATGGCTGTCCAGCATTATTCAGGGTCATTTACATTTGGGACAATGGTGTAAGGAGCAAACACTAACCTCACCTTTCCTTCATTTAAAAGAAATAAATTTAGAGTACCCAATTCATTTTTTCCAATTAAGGGGCAATTTAGCATGGCCAATCCACCTACCCTGCACATCTTTGGGTTGCGGGGGTCAAACCCACGCAAACACGGAGAGAATATGCAAATTCCACACGGACAGTGGCCCAGAGCCGGTATCGAACTTGGGACCTCGGCGCCGTGAGGCAGCAGTGCTAACCACTGCGCCACTGTGCTGTCCCTCACCTTTCCTTCATGGGAGAAAAAGCAGAATATGCAGGAACAGCTTTTGATCAGATAGGTGACCCTGTTCTTAACAAACTCTCACTATCAAAGCTCAACTGGTCAGTATCTCCCTCAGCACACCCTCGGAACTCGAGCAAGCAAAGACTCGAGCATTGAAAATAAGGCTTGAATTTTTGCAGCACACTGCACGACCTCAGCACACCGTCAAGCGATTTACAGCAATGAAGTACTTTTTGAAATGTAGGCACTGCTGTACCATAGGAAACACAGCAGTCAATTTGGGCACAGCAAGATCCCACACTGTGGATGTGGATTCTTCACCTGTGCTTTCGTACAGACAAAGCGAGGACAATGATGGATATGGGGAGGGGAGGGAGTTGTGGTGAAATATTCTCCATTCACCGTCTGCAAGTGCAATGTACACAGCCCATCAGCAATACATAAAAATAATGGGGTTCAATGTATAGTAATCAGAAAGTGGATACAAACCACTGACAAGGCCAATATTAAATCGCCTTTATATTTAGGGAGTTGGAATGCAAAGAGGTGGAAATTACGCAATAGCTATGTACTGCTCTGGTTAGGTTCCATTTAGAGTACTGGGTTTAGTCTGTGTACCACACCTCAAATGATAAATTAGCTTTGGAGGGAATGCAACACCAATAACAGGCTAAAATGGCTGAATTAGCAAAACAGGTTGCAAAGGCTGTATTCTCCTGTATATAGAAGATTAAATGGCTAATTGAGGTGCTTAAGATGATTAAAGGATTTGATAGAGTAGGTCAGGAGGAACTATTGCTCTGATACGCGAGTCCAGGACAAGGACACAACCTTAACATTAGAGACGGCCACTACATTAGAGACGGCCACTTGGGGGTGATGTCAGGAAAGACCACTTCACACAAAGGATCGTGAAAATCTCTCCACCCAGAAAAAAGCCATCAAGGCTGGGAGTTCATTTGAACATTTCACAAATGAAATTGATAGATTGTTGTTCAGCAGGGAAAATAAGCAACAGATTAATCAAGATCGAATTGAATGGCTCGAGGGCTGATTGGCCTCCTTCTGTTCTGTGTTGTCTCTAACCGGACATTAATAGAAGATGCAAAGCTTGAACAGATTTGCTCCATTTCCAATCAGCCTCCTGCTAAAGGTGCAGGTTCCTGCACTTCACAGGAGTCTGAAACACAAACCCAGATCACCGAATAATTTCCTCCTCTGAAGGGGCACAGTAACTCATTGTCTGGGATCAAAGATGGGCTGCAGTCTCTTGCTTGAGGTACCAGAGGGAAATCAACACAAATGGAACTGTAACCCAGTGCCCTCAGGAGTACAACAAGCTGCATTTATATAGCGTTTTTGGCATAGGTCAGCAGCGAGGGTTCGGCTAGACAGGAGGAAAGAGGGGTCGGGGGGAGGAAAGGGAGTCAGTCAGAGGAGGGGGAACGAGAGGGGCAAAGTGGGGGCTGGGCAAGGGGGACAGTGGCGAGTCTATGCAGTCTGCAGGTTCTCCCCGTATCTGCAGTGTTGATGTAAGCCTACTTGTGACTCCACCTATTTCCCTCACTGCCATCCTCTTACGGAGCTGGTGTGCCAGCATCCGGCTCGCCTTCTCCCCATATTCATATATCGCCCCCTGTGCCTTCCTCCACTGTGCCTCTGCCTTCCCTGTGGTCAGCAGGTCAAACTCCGCCTGGGGACTTCGTCTCTCCCCGAGTAGTCCCTCATCCGGAGCCTCTGCATAGCTCCTGTCCACCCTTAAAATCTCCCCCACTAACCTCTCCCTTTCCCTGCCCTCGCTCTTCACCCCGTGAGCCCTGATGGAGATTAACTCTCCCCTGACCACCGCCTTCAGCGTCTCCCATACTACTCCCACCTGCACCTCCCCGTTGTCGTTAGCCTCCAGATACCTTTCCATACACCCCCACACCCTCCCGCACACTTCCTCGTCTGCCAGCAGTCCCACATCCAACCTCCACAACGGGCGTTGGTCCCTCTCCTCCCCCAGCTCCAGCTCCACCCAGTGCGGGGCATGGTCTAAAATGGCTATGGCCGAATACTCCGTTCCCTCCACTTTCGGGATCAGTGCCCTGCCCAAAACAAAAAAATCTATCCGGGAGTAGGCCTTATGTACGTGGGAGAAAAAAGAAAATTCTTGGCCAAAGGTCTGGCAAATCTCCAGGGATCTGCTCCCCCCATCTGATCCATAAACCCCCTAAGCACCTTGGCCGCAGCCGGCCTCCTCCCCGTCCTAGATCTGGAACAATCTAATGCTGGGTACAGCACCGTGTTAAAATCCCCACCCATTATCAAGCTCCCTACCTCCAGGTCCGGAATACGCCCCGACATCCGTTTCATGAATCCAGCATCGTCCCAGTTTGGGGCATATACATTTACCAGTACCACCTCAGTCCCCTGCAACCTACCAGTCACCATCACATTTCGGCCTCCCTTGTCCGCTACTATGTTCTTGGGCTCAAATGACACCCGCTTTCCAACCAATATTGCCACCCCTCTATTCTTCGCATCCAGCCCCGAGTGGAACACCTGTCCCACCCATCCCTTCCTTAACCTGACCTGATCTGCCACCTTCAGATGTGTCTCCTGAAGCATGGCCACGTCTGCCTTCAGTCCCTTTAGGTGCGAGAACACTCAGGCCCTCTTAACCAGCCCACTTAGGCCTCTCACATTCCACGTGATCAGCCGGATTGGGGGGTTACCCACCCCCCTCCCCCGCCGACTAGCCATCTCCTATCTTAGGCCAGTCCCGTGCTCGCGCCTCCCACTCCCTCCAGTCCCCCAGGCGGGGAACCCCCGCCCCGGCCACCTCTTCCATTTTCAGTTCCCCCTCGGACAGTGCAGCAGCAACCCTAGAATCCCGCCCCATCTCCCCCCCCCCCCCCCCCCCCCCCCCACCCCCCCCTCCACTAGATCCACATCTAGCACTTTTGCTCCCCCCATATTACTTCCGTAAGTCAGCTGACCTCTGCTGACTCCGGCTTCCCCCGCCTTCCCGTTGATCACCCCCGTGTGGGAGTCTCTCCTACTCCTTACCTTCCTCCACCCCCCCACCCCCCTTTTGGCGTGGGGAAAAAAGCCCGCGCTTTCCTGAACCAGCCCCGCCCCGTGGCGCAGCTCCTGTTGCGGCCATCATCCCAGTTCCCTCATCCCCGAGTCTCACCTCCCTCCAGGACCGACGCCCACATTCCCCATCATCATCATTTTGTCTACAGACAGGAAAAAAGGAAATTTTAGGAATTTTAACCAGAACTCCACCCACAAAATATTCTTTACCCATATTTACAACCCCGTATACAACCACATCCCCTCAGTTCGAGTCCAGTTTTTCCATCTGTATAAAGGTCCAAGCCTCTTCTGAGGTTTCAAAATAATGGTGTCTGTCCTGATAAGTGACCCACAGTCGCGCAGGCTGCAGCATGCCGAACCTGACTCTTTTTCTATGCAGCACCGCCTTGGCCCGGTTGAAGCCAGCTCTCCTCTTTGCCACCTCCGCGCTCCAATCCTGGTATACTCGGATCACCGCGTTCTCCCATCTGCTGCTCCGCACCTTCTTGGCCCATCTCAGCACACTTTCTTTATCCACGAAGCGATGGAACCTTGCCACTATCGCCCTTGGCGGCTCATCTGCCTTGGGTCTCCTCGCCAGGACCCGGTGAGCCCCTTCCAGCTCCAGGGGGGTCGGAGAGGCCTCCGCACCCATCAACGAATGGAGCATTGTGCTCACGTACGCCCCGGCATCAGCTCCCTCCACTCCTTCGGGAAGACCCAGAATCCGGAGGTTCTTCCTCCTCGACCTGTTTTCCAGGACCTCAATTCTCTCGGCCCACCTCCTGTGCACCGCCTTGTGCGCCTCCATTTTTACCGCCAGGCCCTGGATATCGTCCTCGTTGGTGTTCACCTTATCGTTCACCTCACGAAGCTCCACCGCCCGGGTCGTCTGGGTCTCCTTCAGCCCATCGATCGCCAACAGCATCGGTGCCAGCACCTCCTTTTTCAGCACCTCCACACATCTCATGAAGAACTCCTGCTGGTCTGGCCCCCATGCTGCTTGCACTCCGCCATCTTGCCTTCTTCTCCCCGTTTTGTTCTCTGCTCCATGGCCTCTTTCCTCCACCGCTGCTCCCTGCCATAATTTGTGTGTGTGTGTGGGGGGGGGGGGGGGGGGGGGGGGGGAGAGACGACACCTCACTGCTCCTTCCCACACGGGATCAGTCAAAAAAAAACTCCGTTGGGGCTCCTCTGGTGAGCCCGAAAGTCCGTTTTCGCAGGAGCTGCCGAAACGCGCATAACCGGAAGTCTAAGCCTACTTGTGACACTAATAAAGATTATTATTATTAGTGACAGGGGACTAAATCATCAGGTCTCCAGATCATTGGAGACTGGAATTACACCAAACATGGACAACGGGGCCCTGCGGAAGTCCTGACATGCAGATCTCCGTGACAATTTCCCGGAAAGCTTCAATTTCCAGTGGGGCAATTCCCCTGCTCCCTGGGTCCCTCCACGAACGTCTGCAACTCTAAGCTTGACTCAGAGACTTTGGATAGTCTGTGGGACTTAGCTTACCCAGGAAATGTTAGACAGATTAAAACCTAGTTGAACATAAACTGACCCCCCAAATCATGCACCCCGACTACTCGCCCGACTTGACCAGATTACCCAAATATTCCACCTCTACCCAACCCTCCTCAGGGGTGTCCTGCCTTTGTTCGATCCTTCTACACTGAGACAGAGTTTCCTATGGGGTGATGTGCTCCGCATTTCTGGATAAGTCAGTGTCAGACGGTCCCGGAAGAGATGCAGAGCAGTATCAGATCAGGGAATTTATCAGGGAAGTGGCAATTCGACAATCATTGCTGCTGTTTGGAAGATCTGGGCCAGATCGCTATTCTGGATGGAGATGTAAACGGTCCTCTTCTCCAAACCAGTTCTGTTACATTTAAACCTGACATGCGGGGCCCTCTACTGCTCATCTTCCTATCTGCAAGCTCAAGAGTAATTGATTTTAAACTCTACAGTAGCACTCAGAGATAGTGTGATAATTACTGTTGAATTCAGAGTCTCACGAGGCAAGTTCACATTGTCACTAAAACTTGATTATACAAAGGCCCATCTTCCCACTCAAGTCAAATCTGTTTGAAAAGTAGGTGAATTGCACTGTCACACCCGCAAATAACTTAATCACAGCCAAGTGCTCTCTGCATTGCAGCTGGTAATCCGTCCCCCAAGTGCCCTGGAAGGCCTGGCTCTATTCTAACTGAGTTCAATCAGGTCAATAAGCAGCAGTGTGGTGAACCTTTTAATTTTGTTCCCCACAATATTGTTATGGGCCAGGGTTTAGAGAACGCCAAAGTGTATCATGGAGTTCACCGGACGAACAACTTTGAATAGATTGTGGTTATGGGGAGCACACGGGCCTACTATATGAGGTGTGATGCAACAGAAATCTACAGTACTTTTAAATTAAAACAATGTTTATTTATGAAACCAGTTAACACTTTATAAACCCCCAGTAAACATCTTAACAACTATCAACACTGATAAATCCCCCAAAGAATACAGTACTCTCTAAGCAACTCTTAATCTTTCCTTGCAACATCCATAAGACAAAAAGAACTCTTTGTACAGAAAGACATCAGGTTTAACTTAACTACTGAGAACAGTCACCATGTTGAAATCACCAAATGAACATTCTTCAGCTTGCAGAGATTCATAAACATTTTGCCGTGACTGCAGCTTCTCCAAATCTAAACTGAAACTAAACACACCCTGTAGCTGCGAGCCCAAAGTGAAGGTAAAAGCAGACAGCCCAGCTCCACCCACACTCTGACATCACTGATAAACACCCATTCTTAAAGGTGCATCCACTACAGCTATTTTATAAACCCCCATTTCTTAAGGTACTCTCATATGACAATATGATTCAAGGGATTCAGTTTTAGTAACTGAGGAAACTTGCAGCACCCAGAGTCCATGTAACCTGCCACAAAGTCAAGTAGCGTTCGATTCTCTAGCTCGTCAATCCTTTCTAATTGGACATTTATATTTTCCGTTCACAGGGACGAACTCTCCGACAAGTCAGAAGTAGTAAAATCTAAATCATCACCCCAATTCCTTCTTCCAAGCTGAATTCTGCATTCACTCGCTCATCCACCCAGGAATGCCCCCACTGCCCTTAATTTGAGTTTACAGATTTATCAAACATACTGTGGTAAAATTAACCTGCATTCTTCAAAATTCTGAATATTTCATTTAAAGTCTCACTGGTTCTTCCTATCTCAGCTCTAAGCTTACCCAGAATCTGTGGCTAAGATATAAACCAAAAGTAAACTATCATTTTTCTTTTCGAAGGTACACAAATTGGACAGAACGATGGTCGCACAGAATTGTCACAATAACAGTGCAGTGTAAAATAGAACAAAGAGAACAAAGAAAAGTACAGCACAGGAACAGGCCCTTTGGCCCTCCAAGCCTGTGCCGACCATGCTTCCCGTCTAAACTCAAATCTTCAACACTTCCGGGGTCCGTATCCCTCTATTCCCATCCTTTCATGTATTTGTCAAGATGCCCCTTAAACGTCACTATCGTTCCTGCTTCCACCACCACTTCCGGCAGCGAGTTCCAGGCACCCACTACCCTGTGTAAAAAACATGCCTCATACATCTCCTCTAAACCTTAAACCTATGCCCCCTAGTAATTGACCCCTCTACCCTGGGAAAAAGCCTCCGACTATCCACTCTGTCTATGCCCCTCATAATTTTGTAGACCTCTATCATGTCGCCCCTCATAGCGTACGAAAGTCAGGAATGTAAAGAGAGAATTGTCTCAGCACAAATGAGAACAGAAATGGAAGGAGACGGTAATTCAGCCCCTCGAGCTCGCTCCACCATTCAATAGGATTCATCCGATTGTGGCCTCAACTCTGCTTTTCTGCCCCACAACTCCCGACTCCCTTGTCGATCAAAAACCTGTAGCTCGGCCTTGAATATTCAGTGGGCTAGCCTCCACTGCGCGATGGGAATGGGAATTCCAAAGATGAATGATCCTCGGAGAAGAAATTTCACCTAATAGCTGACTTAAAGGGAGACCCCTTATTTTGAAGCTGGGCCCCTTAGTTCTAGATTTCACCAAGAGGGGGAAAGATCCTCTCAGTATCTACCCTGTCTAGACCCCTCAGAATCGTCTCTGACTCAGTAAGATCACCTTTCATTCTTCTAATCACCCATTAGTATCGGCACAACCTACAAATCATTTTAAATCAACTGTAAAACTGCAATCTAGAAGTTAATTATCAATTAGATGTTAAGTGCTTAATAAGAACAGAAAATGATGGAAAAACTAAGGAGGTCTGGCAGCATCCATGGAGAAAGAATCAAGTCTGTACGACCGCTCGAGAGCTGGAGCCATACAGACTCAAAGTGCTTCTCTCTCCGCGGATGCTGTGAGATCCGCTGGGTTTTTCCAGCATATTTTGTTTTTATCTCAGATTTTCAGCATCCACAGTATTTTGCTTTCATTTTAGATACAAGTGCTCACCTGAATAGGTGCTAATCACTGTGTGCCAGAATCTGTCAGCGGTTTTAAACTTGGGTGTGTGGCTTGAAAAGTTGTCCAAAGTAAGCAGTATATCTGCTAACACAGCCGGTCTGAGAGAGCACTGCGTGTGACGATTGCAGCATAAAGAGTGCTCAAACTTCAGGAATCGGTACAAGTGGGAATTCGGTGAAGACGAAGCTGCTGCTTTTTGCTTCGACGCAATTAGCATTTAACATTTCTGGCTAGTGTTTGTAGTGCTGCTTGGAATGTACCAGGAACTCGGAGATAAATTAAAGAACAGGATCCTCCAGGGTTTTTAATCTCTAGAGTATAACCCAAGATCTGGCAGCACGGTAACATAGTGGATAGCACAATTGCTTCACAGCTCCAGTGTCCTCGGTTCGATTCCCGGCTTGGGTCACTGTCTGTGCGGAGTCTGCACATTCTCCCCGTGTCTGCGTGGGTTTCCTCAGAGTGCTCCGGTTTCCTCCCACAGTCCAAAGATGTGCAGGTTAGGTGGATTGGCCATGCCAAATTGCCCTTAGTGACCAAAATTGCCCTTTGTGTTGGGTGGGGTTACTGGGTTATGGGGATAGGGTGGAGGTGTGGTCTTGGGTAGGGTGCTCTTTCCAAGAGCCGGTGCAGACTCGATGGGCCGAATGGCCTCCTTCTGCACTGTAAATTCTATGAAACTACCTGTGCAAATTGGGGTGGGGAAAGGCAGACGAACAGGTTGTGGCTGAAGATGGGGAGCAGGAGAGAGGGGTTCCATTTCATGTGACACTGGCACTAGTGCTGGGACAGGAACTGTGCTGTTGGGACAGTCTACACTTGATCCAGGCTGAAACCAGGATCCTAACGGAAAGGATAAATAAGGCAGTCACAAGAACTTTAAACTGCTAAGTGGGGGGGATGGGTGTTTAGGTGAAACAAGTAGCATCAATGGGGTACAGCACTCACCTTTGGGAGTTCCTGACGTCATGGGTGGGACTGCAGTCACCATGTTTGCCCCGCCTGGTTGTCTTGGGGTCCTGGGGGAGCCGCCTGGTTGCCTTGGCGAATCCTTAGAGAAATCACGGTAAAACAGGTCACTCAGGTTTGACTTTAAATACATTCATACATTTGAAAGAGGCAAAACATGAGCAGGACCACACTGCTGGGATCTGGCAACACGCCCCCACATCTAGAACTTCAGAGTCAGTCTTAAAACATGAGCAGGTATCCGAAAACTGATCAAACCCACAACAATGACCTTCCCAGCCAGGTCTTCCTGACTGTCAGTCTACAATAGAACCATACAGCACAGAGGTCATTCAGTGTCTGTGCTGGCCCTCTGAAAGAGCTATCCAATTAGTTCCTGTCCCCAACTCTTTCTCCGTAGTATTGAACATTTTTCACTTTCAAATATATACCCAATTTTTAGAAAGAATTATTGAGCCTGCTTTTACAGGCATCCTTACGGGTAGTGCCCTGCACATTGTGGCTTATCCATTTATCTCAAGTACAGAAGGTCAGGAGCAATGAATGCAAGCTTGCAATCCTTTGCCAGGTTATTTCCTGCCAAGTTTGTCTGCCAGTTTTCCGCTTCGATCGACAATTTAATCTCTTGCCAAGAGAGTGGTGCACAGAGTTCAATTTATTCTCATTTCATCCTATTAAGTGGTCTGAGCCAGTGCAGTACTGAGGGAATGCTGCACTGTCAGAGATGCTGTCTTTTGGATGAGACAGGTGAGTTCACCCGAGTGTCTTGGGGGGGGGGGGGGGGGGGGATCAATGTTTATCCCTCAACCAACAGCACAAAAACAAATCATCAGGTTATTATCTCATTGTGCCTGTAGAAGTTTTTGCCATTCACAGTTTATTTTATTTATTTTCAGGATGTGAGCACTGGTAAGGCCAGCATTTACGCTCCATCCACCGTTGAGGAGATGGTGGTGAGTCACCGTCCTCAATACAACCAAATGTTTTGCTGCAACATTTCAGAGGGCAGTTCACAGTCACCCACCTTGCAGTAGGTCCAGAGTTATTCTGACTTGGAACTTATCACCGTTCCTTCACGGTCGCTGGGTCAAGATCCTGGAACTCCCTCCCTGACAGCGCCGTGGGTATAGCTACGTCACAGGGCTGCAGCGGTTCAAGAAGGTAGCTCGCCACCACATTCTAGAGGACAATTAGGGATGGGCAACAGATGCTGGCCCAGCCAGCGACACCCACATCCCTCGAATGAATAATTTAAAAAAACATAGACCAGAGTAGGCAAGGACTACAGGTTTCCTTTTCTAAAGGTCATCAGTGAACCAGATGAATGATCCAACAAGCTGATACTTTCATGGTTGGTCACCATTACTGATAGTAGTGGTTTATTCAATATTTATTCAATTAACTGAATTTAAATTTCCCAGCTGCAATGGTGGAATTTGAACTCAGTCTCCGATCATTAATCCAGCTTTACGAGTCAGTCAGGTGAGCACTATGCTACCATATGCCCGATTGGATGCCAAGTTCCTGACATTACCACAATAACGCTCTTCACATTGGTTCAAACATTCATTGGTTGTAAAGTGCTTTGGGAAGTCCTGAAGATATAAATGCAAGTCTATCTTGCTTCTAGAAGACAATGAGTTCTAATCATTTACTTTATTAAAAATAAATTTAGAGTACCCAATTCTTTTTTCCAATTAAGGGGCAATTTAGCGTGGCCAATCCATCTAACCTGCACATTTTTGGAGTGTGGGGTGAGACCCACGCAGACACGAGTAGAAAGAAATGAAAATTGCTTATTGTCACAAGTAGGCTTCAAGTGAAGTTACTGTGAAAAGCCCCTAGTCACCACATTCCGGCGCCTGTTCGGGGAGGCTGTTACGGGAATTGAACCGTGCTGCTGGCCTGCCTGGGTCTGCTTTCAAAGCCAGCAATTTAGCCCTGTGCTAAACAGCCCCCGAGCAAACTCCACACGGACAGTTACCCAGGGCCAGAATTTGAACCCGGGTCCTCGGCGCCAACTGCAGTGCTAACCACTGTGCCACGTGCCGCCCGAGTTTTAATCATTGACATGGGAACTGAGAAAGCAGGCGCATTTAAAATTGGAAAGCATTTCAGTGTTGTGAATATGGAAAGCCTATTTACTCCAGATGGGGTATCATGGCTGGGAATCATCAATTTAAAATTGCACGCAAGACAGCGAGGAAAAAGAGCATTGGAGCATGCAATGCTTTGCCACAGTGAGGTGTTGAGGCCGTTTGAGGTCAAGGGAAAACTGGATATGTTTTTGAAATGGAGCAAGATACAGAGTAACGAGGAAAGAACGGAATAGCCAGACTGGATTGCTCTCGCTAAGTCGGCACAGAAATAATGAGCTGAATGGCTAATTCGGCAATAATTCAAACAGCTTTCATAATGTTGACAATTATGAATCTTCTGCATCACGATCCCCACCTCCAACCCTTACCAACCCCTCAAAATAATAATAATTTAAAAGATAATACTCATTTATTGTCACAACTAGTCTTCAATGAAGTTACTGTGAAAAGCCCCTAGTTGCCACATTCCGGTGCCTGTTCGGGGAGGCCGGTACGGGAATTGAACCCGCGCTGCTGGTCTTGTTCTGCATTACAAGCCAGCTGTTTAGCTAACCCAGCCCCTCTTTGGAGGAAGGTCCGGGTTCAGAATAACTTCATTATGCGAACTGCACGGTATTACCCTGCAGGCACACAGTGGCTGGCCTGCAGTGTAAACATGGGGACGATTCACCTTTCTGGCTCCCCTCCCTGCACAGAACGCATCCAAGTGACAGTCTAAGTCCTGCTGCAGCAACGTGAACTGCCAACTCTGCCACACTATGTGAGCACTGCACGCAAGCATCAAGTTCCATCCATTCTCAGCCTGACTCTGCACCTGGCAGTTCTTCAATGCAAGAGGCACTATGGAGGATCAGCTTAACCTGCCTTATATTTATTGTACTGGCTGGAGTCCAGGAGTTTGAGCCAGCTACCACTGAGTTTTCTGCTTGCACTAGGGACTTAACACTCTTTTCAAGTTAATAGGGACTCAGACATTGGCCTCCTGAACCGCAATTTATAAAGCAGCACACACGTACAGGCATCTTTAGGCAGACTACTTCAGTGCAGAAGGGTCTCTTTTCTCATTGGGATAATTGCACAGTCCACAGGATCACAAAGCCTTTTTGGTTTAAAAAAATAATAAACAGGTTGCTGTTTCAGACAGTTCAAGCTCTCGTTTACTCAGACTTACGGCAGGTCTTGAAGGAGTAGCAGGCTGTTTGGCAAGAAGAGACTGCAAGAGAAAGGGTAGTGTTAGAACACATCTGAAAAGGGAAACCTTCCTACAACTTTTGTCAAGTCATCGATCAGTTTGTGTTGCTGCAACGGCTAAAGTTTGGGACATATGAAGATGGCCGAAAGCCATTTTCAGCGTTGGGGTGGGGGTGGAAGCAGAGGACAGAAAATGAAATGAAAAAAAATGAAAATCGCTTATTGTCACAAGTCGGCTTCAAATGAAGTGACTGTGAAAAGCCCCTAGTCGCCACATTCCGGGGCCTGTTCGGGGAGGCTGGCACGGGAATGATTCATCCCATTTATTTTTACTGGTGACATGAAGCACTGCAAAGTTCAAAGCCATAATAGTGGGGTAGTTTAGTGTAGTGGTTATGTTTACTGGACCAGTATTCACGACCTAGATTGGTAATGCAAAGAACAAGAGTTCAAATCCCACCCTGGCCGGCCAGTCAAAGAAGATAATTTCAGTTCAAAACATGAAAACTGATGCCGGTGAAAGTGATCATGAAGCAATTGGATTATCGTAAAACCCCAACTGAGGTCCTCTCGTGAAAAAGATTTGCTTTTAGCAACCAAACTTCTCCCAAGTGTTTTACAACCAGTGAAGTACTTTTGAAGTGCAGTCACTGTTACAAGATAAGGACACAGCAGCTAATTTGCAATGTAATAATGACCAGCTAATCTGTTTGTGTGACGTTGCTCGAGGATTAAAATCTGTTTGTGTGACGTTGCTCGAGGATTAAATATTGGCCAGGACACAGAGAAGAACTCCCTTGCTCTTCTTTGAAACAGTGCCATAGGATCTTTTACATCACCCAAGCAGCGAAGATGGAGCCTCAGTTTAAGATGCTGGTCAAAAGACAGCGCAGAGTCAGCCTTGATGTGTTTTTAAAAAAAATAAAGTTAGAGTACACAATTCTTTTTTTTTTCTAATTAAGGGGCAATTTGGCGTGGCCAATTCACCTACCCTGCACATCTTTGGGTTGTGGGGGTGAGACACATGCAGACATAAAACATACAGTGCAGAAGGAGGCCATTCGGCCCATCGCATCTGCACCGACCCACTTAAGCCCTCATTTCCACCCTATCCCCGTAACCCAGTAACCCCTCCTAACCTTTTTAGTCATTAACGGCAATTTATCATGGCCAATCCACCTAACCTGTACGTCTTTGAACTTTATGGGGAAACCGGAGCACCCGGAGGAAACCCATGCAGACACGGGGAGAACGTGCAGACTCCGCACAGACAGTGACCCAAGCCGGGAATCGAACCGAGGACCCTGGAGCTGCGAAGCCACAGTGATAGCATGCTGCCCGGTGCTCCTACATGCTCCCACGCAGACACGAGGAGAATGTGCAAACTCCACACAGACAATGACCAGGGCTGGTAACAAACCCTGGTCCTCAGTGCTGCGAGGCAGCAGTGCTAACCACTGCGCCGCCACGATGGCTTGTGTTCTAAGACCTGGATTGGGACTTGAACTTAGAATCTTATGACTTAAAGACAAGAGTGCTACCACGTAAGCAGGGCTGGAAATCAAAGCAAGGAAACTTGTTGTCTTGTATCCACAGTTTGGTATGTGACTCCAGCTCAATGTATTTGACTCTTAACTGCCCTCTGAAGTGGCCTAATTATTTCACAATACTAGAGTGTGGCGGTTCAAGAAGGCTGCCCATTGTCACTTTCTCAAGGGCAACAGATGCAATGTTCATAGCCCAAGAATTATTATTTTTTAAATACCCAGTTCACATCGTCACATTGGAACTTTAAAGGCAAGACTAGAGCAGGGGCTCCAGATTCACACAGACTGGAACCCATTGCACCACTCCGTCACCCTACTGCAGTACTGTTCTGTGAGCAAAGCATCTTCAGATAGATTTACTCTGCTTCGACCCTTTTGCTTGCCTCTCTTCCTTTGCAGAATCATTTCAGGCAACGTAGTGGGATGCAGTGCTCAGACACATTATTTAACCACAGTCCCCCAAAGATCCAGCACACGGTGACTCTTCATTACACGAAGGGCACTATATAAATGTAAGCTGTGGTTGTGGGACTGGAGGCAGGCTCGCAAGAGGCTGGGGTTTCAGCATCGCCCTGTGGTTCAGAGCTCCAGATGTGGAGTCCCGTGTGGGAAAACCCCTCAAAGCATTCTCTCGCTCACAATCCCTGCTACATTACCACACGTCATCAACTTGGGACAGTTAGGCTTCCGGGTGCGGCGATGACCAGCTGAGTCGCACGTTTCGGCAGCTCCCGGTGGAACGGACTTTTGGGCTCTTAATAAGAGCCCCAACGGCAATTTTAACGGCTGAAAGTACTGTGCGGTGAACCAGAAGGGAATCCCCCCTGGATACGGATGAAAAAAGGAGAGGAAGGTGGCCGGATTGCGGTGGATCCTTTAGAGCAGCGGCAAGGAAGGCAAGCAAAAACCAAGGTGGCGTCGGAAGGTGGCAGTTTAATATGGGGCCCTGAACAACACGAGTTTTTGAAACGCTGTGTGGAAGAACTCAAAAAGGAAATGAAGGAGGAGCTGTTGGCCCTGATATTACAGGCGATCGAAGGGCTAACGGAGGAGCAAAAGACCCAGGAGCGGGAGCTTCGGGTCGTGAAAGCAAAGGCTGCCGAGAATGAGGACGACATACAGGGCCTGGTGGTGAAGACGGAGATGCACGAGGCACACCATAAACGATGTGTGGAAAGGTTGGAGGCGCTGGAGAACAACGCGAGGAGGAACAACCTAAGGATTCTTGGTCTTCCTGAAGGTGCGGAGGGAGCGGACGTCGGGGCATATGTGAGCACGATGCTGCACTCGTTAATGGGAGCGGAGGCCCCGGCGGGTCCGCTGGAGGTGGAGGGAGCATACCGAGTGATGGCGCGAGGACCGAGAGCAGGAGAAATTCCTAGAGCCATAGTGGTGAGATTCCTCCGTTTTAAGGATAGAGAGATGGTCCTTAGATGGGCAAAGAAAACCCGGAGCAGTAAATGGGAGAACGCGGTGATCCGCGTATACCAAGACTGGAGTGTGGAGGTGGCGAGAAGGAGGGCGAGCTTTAATCGGGCCAAGGCGGTGCTTCACAAAAAGAAGATAAAATTCGGAATGCTGCAACTGGCAAGACTGTGGGTCACATATCAAGGGAGGCACCACTACTTTGAGACGGCGGATGAGGCGTGGACTTTTATCGTGGAAGAAAAATTGGAATGAGCGGGTTATTAAAAAAAGAACGTTTGAAACAAAGTGGTGGGGCGAGTATGGGGGGCGAAGAGGGGGGGAAAAAGGGGGGAAAAGAGGAGTTTTATGTTATTAATCCTGCGATGTGGTAACTTTTCTTTCTTCCACAGGAGGTGGTGGGGAGAGGAAAGGAGGTGGAGGAGATGGGGCGTTGGCCATTGGGGGCGGGGCCAAGGGGGAAGCGCGGGCTCGGTTCCCGCGCTATGATAATCATGGCGGGAATAGGGAAGCAGGAAGGAGGGGGCGTCGCACGGTGCGAGCCGAGGTCACGGGGGGAAGCCGAGGTCGGCCAGAGTTTGCTGACTTCTGGGAGCAACATGGGGGTGTAACTACGCTAGTGGGGGATGTAGCGGGGGGGGGGGGGGGGGGGGGAAGAGAGAGAATTATTGGGCTGCTGCTGCTGGGGAGAGGGGGGAGCTGGCATGGGGTGGGATGGGCGGGGGGGCACCGCCTGGGGGGGGACACAGCTGCGTGGGAACCGGGTGAGGAGCTGGAAAAAGGGGATGGCTAATCGACAAGGGAGGGGGTAAAAAGCCCCCCAACCCTGCTGATCACGTGGAACGTGAGAGGGCTGAACGGGCCGATAAAGAGGGCACGGGTACTCGCACACCTTAAGAAACTTAAGGCAGACGTGTGGTTATGTTACAGGAAACGCACTTGAAACTGATAGACCAGGTGAGACTACGCAAAGGTTGGGTGGGGCAGGTGTTCCATTCGGGGCTAGATGCGAAAAACAGGGGGGTGGCTAGATCAGTGGGGAAGCGGGTAATGTTTGAGGCAAAGACTATAGTGGCGGATAGCGGGGGCAGATACGTGATGGTGAGTGGCAAACTACAGGGGGAGACGGTGGTTTTGGTAAACGTATATGCCCCGAACTGGGATGATGCCAATTTTATGAGGCGGATGCTAGGACGCATCCCGGACCTAGAGGTGGGAAAGTTGGTAATGGGGGAAGATTTCAATACGGTGTTGGAACCAGGGCTGGACAGGTCGAGGTCCAGGACTGGAAGGAGGCCGGCAGCAGCCAAGGTGCTTAAAGATTTTATGGAGCAGATGGGAGGAGTAGACCCGTGGAGATTTAGCAGACCTAGGAGTAAGGAGTTTTCGTTTTTCTCCTATGTCCACAAAGTCTATTCGCGAATAGACTTTTTTGTTTTGGGAAGGGCGTTGATCCCGAAGGTGAGGGGAACGGAGTATACGGCTACAGCCATTTCGGATCACGCTCCACATTGGGTGGACTTGGAGATAGGGGAGGAAACAGAAGGGCGCCCACCCTGGAGAATGGACATGGGACTAATGGCAGATGAGGGGGTGTGTCTAAGGGTGAGGGGGTGCATTGAAAAGTACTTGGAACTCAATGATAATGGGGAGGTCCAGGTGGGAGTGGTCTGGGAGGCGCTGAAGGCAGTGGTTAGAGGGGAGCTGATATCAATAAGGGCACATAAAGGAAAGCAGGAGAGTAGGGAACAGGAGCGGTTGCTGCAAGAACTTCTGAGGGTGGACAGGCAATATGCGGAGGCACCGGAGGAGGGACTGTACAGGGAAAGGCAAAGGCTACACGTAGAATTTGACTTGCTGACAACGGGTACTGCAGAGGCACAGTGGAGGAAGGCACAGGGTGTACAGTACGAATATGGGGAGAAGGCGAGCAGGTTGCTGGCCCACCAATTGAGGAAAAGGGGAGCAGCGAGGGAAATAGGGGGAGTGAGGGATGAGGAAGGAGAGATGGAGCGGGGAGCGGAGAGAGTGAATGGAGTGTTCAAGGCATTTTATTAAAAATTATACGAAGCTCAACCCCCGGATGGGAGGGAGAGAATGATGGGCTTTCTGGACCGGCTGGAATTTCCCAAGGTGGAGGAGCAGGAAAGGGTGGGACTGGGAGCACAGATTGAAATAGAGGAAGTAGTGAAAGGAATTAGTAGCATGCAGGCGGGGAAGGTGCCGGGACCGGATGGATTCCCAGTTGAATTTTCCAGGAAATATGTGGACTTGCTCGCCCCGCTACTGATGAGGACCTTTAATGAGGCAAAGGAAAGGGGACAGCTGCCCCCGACTATGTCTGAGGCAACGATATCGCTTCTCCTAAAGAAGGAAAAGGACCCGCTGCAATGCGGGTCCTATAGACCTATTTCCCTCCTAAATGTAGACGCTAAGATTCTGGCCAAGGTAATGGCAATGAGGATAGTGTCCCGAGGGTGGTCCATGAGGACCAAACTGGGTTTGTGAAGGGGAGACAGCTGAATACGAATATACGGAGGCTGCTAGTGGTAATGATGATGCCCCCACCAGAGGGGGAAGCGGAGATAGTGGTGGCGATGGATGCCGAGAAAGCATTTGATAGAGTGGAGTGGGATTATCTGTGGGAGGTGCTGAGGAGATTTGGTTTTGGAGATGAGTATGTTGGATGGGTGCAGCTGTTGTATAGGGCCCCAGTGGCGAGTGTGGTCACGAATGGACGGGGATCTGCATACTTTCGGCTCCATAGAGGGACAAGGCAGGGATGCCCTCTGTCCCCATTATTGCTTGCACTGGCGATTGAGCCCCTGGCAATAGCATTGAGGGGTTCCAAGAAATGGAGGGGAGTACTTAGAGGAGGAGAAGAACACCGGGTATCTCTATATGCGGATGATTTGTTGTTATATGTAGCGGACCCGGCGGAGGGGATGCCAGAGATAATGCGGACACTTCGGGAGTTTGGAGAATTCTCAGGATATAAACTGAACATGGGGAAAAGTGAGTTGTTTGTGGTGCATCCAGGGGAGCAGAGCAGAGAAATAGAGGACTTTCCGCTGAGGAAGGTAACAAGGGACTTTCGTTACTTGGGGATCCAGATAGCCAAGAATTGGGGTACATTGCATAGGTTAAATTTAACGCGATTGGTGGAACAAATGGAGGAGGACTTCAAGAGATGGGACATGGTATCCCTGTCACTGGCAGGGAGGGTGCAGGCGGTTAAAATGGTAGTCCTCCCGAGATTCCTCTTTGTGTTTCAGTGCCTCCCGGTGGTGATCACGAAGGCTTTCTTCAAAAGGATCGAAAAGAGTATCATGAGTTTTGTGTGGGCCGGGAAGACCCCGAGAGTGAGGAAGGGATTCTTACAGCGTAGTAGGGATAGGGGGGGGGCTGGCATTACCGAGCCTAAGTGAGTACTACTGGGCCGCCAATATCTCAATGGTGAGTAAGTGGATGGGAGAAGAGGAGGGAGTGGCGTGGAAGAGATTGGAGAGGGCGTCCTGTAGGGGGACTAGCCTACAAGCTATGGTGACAGCCCCATTGCCGTTCGCACCGAAGAAATACACCACAAGCCCGGTGGTGGTGGCGACTTTGAAAATTTGGGGACAGTGGAGACGGCATAGGGGAAAGACGGGAGCCTTGGTGGGGTCCCCGATAAGAAATAACCATAGGTTTGCCCCGGGGAGAATGGATGGGGGATTTGGAATATGGCAAAGAGCAAGAGTAATGCAACTGAAAGATCTGATTGTGGATGGGAAGTTCGCAAGTCTGGGAGCGCTGACCGAGAAATATGGGTTGCCCCAAGGGAATGCATTCCGGTATATGCAACTGAGGGCTTTTGCGAGGCAACAGGTGAGGGAATTCCCGCAGCTCCCGACGCATGAGGTGCAGGACAGAGTGATCTCAAAGACATGGGTGGGGGACGGTAAGGTGTCAGATATATATAGTGAAATGAGGGACGAGGGGGAGATTATGGTAGATGAGCTGAAAGGGAAATGGGAAGAAGAGCTGGGGGAGGAGATTGAGGAGGGGCTGTGGGCGGATGCCCCAAGTAGGGTAAACTCATCGTCCTCATGTGCCAGGCTAAGCCTGATTCAATTTAAGGTGTTACACAGGGCGCATATGACTGGAGCACGGCTCAGTAAATTTTTTGGGGTAGAGGATAGGTGTGCGAGATGCTCGAGAAGCCCAGCGAATCACACCCACATGTTCTGGTCATGTCCGGCACTACAGGGGTTCTGGATGGGGGTGACAAAGGTGCTTTCGAAAGTAGTGGGGGTCCAGGTCGAACCAAGCTGGGGGTTGGCTATATTTGGGGTTGCACAAGAGCCGGGAGTACAGGAGGCGAGAGAGGCCGATGTTTTGGCCTTTGCGTCCCTAGTAGCCCGGCGCAGGATACTGTTGATGTGGAAGGAAGCCAAGCCCCCGGGAGTGGAGACCTGGATAAATGACATGGCAGGGTTTATAAAGCTGGAACGGATTAAGTTCGTCCTAAGGGGATCGGCTCAAGGGTTCACCAGGCGGTGGCAACCGTTCATCGAATACCTTACAGAAAGATCAAGGGAATGGAAAAGAAGGTGGTAGCAGCAGCAGCCCGGGGGGGGGGGGGGGGGGAGGAGGAGGAACCAGAAGGAGTCTCAGGGTTATTAATATATATGTATAATATGTATAGGTCGTTGCTATAAATAATTGTATATTGGACTGTTAAATCATATTTTTGGAGAGTGTTTATCTGAGACAAGGCAGTTGCCATTTAGTTTTAGTTTTTGTTATATATTATTTATTCTTTGTTTATAAATCAGGTCATTGTTATTTATACTGTTATATTATTGTGTAAAGGATACACAATGTACTGTGATGGTTGACCAAAAATTTTCAATAAAATATTTTTAAAAAAACTTGGGACAATTAAGAAAACGGAAGAGTATATAACTCAGGCTGCAGGAGAGATTCAAACTTTGCCCTCCTCCTGACCCCATGGCCCCCCAGTCTCTCCACCCCTGAAAAAATAACTTCAGTATTACGTTGAAATTGTAAGATCTGCAATAAGGATTTTTTTCTTGTAAATTCATTCTTGGGATTTGTGTGTCACTGACAGATCTGACGTTTATTGTCCAGTCCCTAGCTGTCCTAAGGTGGTCGAGGTGGGCTTTTTAAATCAAACTGCCACTGCTCTTTGTAGCAGCATTTTTAACGAGTATCCCAAGGCTCTTCACAGCAGTATAGAATCTCTACAGTGCAGGAGCCATTCAGTCCATCGAATCTGCACCAACCCTCTGAAAGAATACTTCACCCAAGCTCACTCTCCCACCCTATCCCATTAACCCCTTAATCTAACCTACACATCTTTTTTGACACTAAGGGGCAATTTATCACGGCCAATCCACCTAACCTGCGCATCTTTGAACTGTGGGAGGAAACCGGAGCACCGGGAGGAAACCCACGCACACACGGGGAAAATGCGCAAACTCCACAGACAGTGACCCGAGACCAGAACTGAATCCGGGTCCCTGGCGCTGTGAGGCAGCAGTGCTAACCACTGTGCCAAACAACATTTGACACCAGTCTACATGAGGAGATATTAGGGCAGGTCAAAGAGAGACGTTTTCAGATTGACAAGGAGCCAGGTAGAGGTTTGTGGAGGGAATCCCAGACCTAGGCAGCTGAAGGCACGCCCACCAACAGTGGAGCAATTAAAATCAAAATGCGCAAGAGTTCAGAGTTCGAGGAGTGCAGAGATCAGAGGGGTGCGGGTGGAGGGAATTCCAGGGACAGGGAGGAGAAAAGCCCAGGAGGGATTCGAAACCATTGGTTAGAATTTTTTTAAAGCCCTTACTTAACGGGGGGGCCAATGTCGGTCAGAGGACACAGGGGTAAACAGAACAGGATTAGGTGTGATTCAAATCAGCCGGTTGTGTCTAGGGTGCCTCTTCGAAAGGTTAAAGATGCCTGTCCATCAGAACTCCAAATTAAAACAGCTGCAGTTTAAACAAAACACTTAAAATGCAGCTACTTTTAAAAAAACAATATACACTGAGAATGTAAAATTCTACCATGCCACCACTGGAGGGCAACAAAGTCCACCTGATCCATGAATCATGGAAGGTTAATATACAACTAAAGTGATCAGGAAGGCGAATGGAATGTTAGCATTTATTGCAAGGGAATGGAATATAAAAATATACAATGTAAAAGTGTCTACAGTATAAAAGCTATAAATGTAGAGGGCATTTGTGAGCTGGCATCCCAGGTACTGTGAACCGTTTTGTTCTGACCTGGGAAAGGACATAATAGCATTTAGAACAAATTCACGGAAGGTTCACGCGACTGATTCCTGGGATTGGGGGTCGGGTGTTGCGTCACAACATATATTGTCTACCCCCAATTGTCCTCGCTTGGCCATTTCATTGGGTATTTACGAGTCTAGCACACTGCTGTGGATCTGGAGTCACGTGTAGGCCAGACCAGGTGAGGACCCCAGATTCCTAAAGGACATTAATGAACCAGATGTCTTTTTTTTTACGACGATCGACAATGAATCATAGAATTTACAGTGCAGAAGGAGGCCATTCATAGAACATAGAACATTACAGCGCAGTACAGGCCCTTCGGCCCTCGATGTTGCGCCGACCTGTGAAACCACTCGAAAGCCCATCTACACTCTTCCCTTATCGTCCATATGTCTATCCAATGACCATTTAAATGCCCTTAGTGTTGGCGAGTCCACTACTGTTGCAGGCAGGGCATTCCATGCCCTTACTACTCTCGGAGTAAAGAACCTACCTCTGACGTCTGTCTTATATCTATCTCCCCTCAATTTAAAGCTATGTCCCCTCGTGCTAGACATCACCATCCAAGGAAAAAGGCTCTCACTGTCCACCCTATCCAATCCTCTGATCATCTTACATGCCTCAATTAAGTCACCTCTTAACCTTCTTCTCTCTAACGAAAACAGCCTCAAGTCCCTCAGCCTTTCCTCAAAAGATCTTCCCTCCACACCAGGCAACATTCTGGTAAATCTCCTCTGCACCCTTTCCAATGCTTCCACATCCTTCCTATAATGCGGCCCTGTGAAAGAGCACCCCATTTAAGCCTACGTCTTCATCCTATCCCCGTAACCCAGTAACCCCACCTAACCTTTTTGGACACTGAGGGCAATTCAGCATGCCTAATCCACCTAACCTGCACATCTTTGGACTGTGGGAGGAAACCGGAGCACCCGGAGGAAACCCACGCAGACACAGGGAGAACGTGCAGATTCCGCACAGACAGTGACCCAAGCCGGGAATCGAACCTGGGACCCTGGAGCTGTGAAGCAACTGTGCGAACCACTGAGCTACTGTGCTGCCCTACGGTTTCATGGTCATCATTAGACTTTTACTTCAAATTTCACCATCTGCTGTGAGCATTACCCTGGTTTCTGGATTGCTGGCCCAGTGACAATGCCACGTTGCCACCACCTCTCCTATCTCATGAGGAAAGGTTGGACAGGTTGGGCATGTATACCTTAGAGTTTGGAAGAATGAAAGTTGACCTGATTGAAACTAAGATGACCCTGAGGGAACTTGACAAAGTGGACGCTGAAAGGTTATTTTCCCTTGTGGGAAAAGTTCTTTCAGGAAATGTGGGTCTCACTGGAAAGGTCAGCATTTGCCCACCCCCAATTGCCCTTGAACCGAGGGGCTTGCTAGGCCACATTTCAGAGAGCAGTCAAGAATCAACCGCATTGCTGTGGGTCTGGATTCACATGTAGGCCAGGCCAGCTAAGGACGGCAGATTTCCTTCCCTAAAGGACATTTTACAACAATCAATGGTCATTTCCATCACTGAGACAAAATTTATATTCCAGATTTATGAATTGAATTTGACATCCGGCAGCTGCTGGTGATGGGATTGAAGCCCTGGTGATGGGATTTGAGTCCATGTCTCCACAGCATTAGCCTGGGCCTCTAGATGACTAGTCCAATGACTTTACCTGTACACCACCATCTCAACTAGGGAACACAGCTTAAAATGAGGGATCTCCCATTAAAGACAGAGATGAGGAGAAATGTATTTTCCCTAAGGGGATTATTGATCTGTGGAATGCTCTTCCCCAGAAATAGAGACATGGTCAGTGAATATTTTTGAGGCTGTGTAGGGAGTCAAAACGTGTAGGAAAGTAGAGCTGAGGCCACGATCAGATCAGCCATGATGAAATGATAGAACGGGTTCAAAGGACCGAATGGCCTCTTCATGCTCTCAATTTGTATCTTTATGTGTGGCACGTGGGTCAGAATTCCATATGGGTCAGGAGATCATTCCCGACTTGCAAGATGGGGGGGGGGGGGGGGGGGGGGGGGGGGGGTGTGCCGCTGCATCCGGGGGGGGGGGCTGCCGCTGCAATCCGGGGGGGGGGGGGGGGCTGCACTCTTACCTGTTGCTTCATCAGGAAAACTTGCTCGTCCTCTGCAGCTACTTCTTTATCATGGACAGGCTGGAAAAAGACATGGTCTAAAATGAATTTTCAAGAAATGATAAAACCCAACAGAAGCAATATGCCTTTGTTTTTCCCTTGTGGTCAGCTACACTAGAGGGTCAAAGAAAGCACGAAAAGGAGGGAGGTAATTCAATCCCTTGAGCCTGCCCTAGCGTTCTATCAGAATATAGCTAATTTGCATCCTAACTTTATTGGTTCCGTAACCCCGAATAGCCTCGTCTAACAAAAACAATCTACCGATACCTGTTTGAAATTTTCACTTAATCCTCACGCCTCACCAGCTTTTTGCTCACTGAGTGTTCCAGATTTCTACTACCATTTCTATAAAGTGTTCCTCAGCATCACCTCTGAACACCCACGCTTTCTCTGGCCCCTTGTTCTTGATCCCCCCCACCACAAAGCACCCAAATAGAGGAAATAGTTTCTAACCATCAATATATTCTATCAAATCCCTTCAGCATCCTTAAGAACTTGATCATCCCTTAATCATCTACATTCGAGGGAAAGCAAGCCTCATCTACACAATCTGTCCTGATAATGTAACCCTTTTAGTTAGCCTCCGCCATTCTGGTGAATCGACCCTGCACCAACTCCAACGCCAATATATCCTGGCAATGCACAATGCCCAGAACTGAATACACTACCCTAAATGAGATCTCTAAAAAGTGTACTTGTCCAGGTGTCAGTAACTCAAGGCCAGCCCTTGTGCATGAGCTCAATAACTGCAGAGCAGTGGTCAATCCTCCAGGAATTCAAAAAAATAATCTTCTGGGCACTTCTGTGGGCAAAGAGAAAAATCAGAAAACTTGAAAAAGAAACTGTTTTGCCATCTTCTTTGAACATTTGCATTTTAGTAAAGATAGGGAAAAGAAACCCTTTGACCAGTTGGGCAGGGTGTCCTGATGAAACCTCCAGGAATATGTCCAGCACAGTTGGCAAACCCATTCTGCCTGTGGAGACCAGTTTAGCTCACTTGGTTAGATAGCTGGTGTGTGTGATGCAGAGCAAGGCCAGCAACGAGGGATCAATACCCGTACTAGCTGAGATTATTCATGAAGGCTTCTCAACCTGGTGACCCTCAGGTTAAATCACCACCAGTCAGCTCTCCCCCTCAAAGAGGAAAGTAGCCCATGGTCATCTGGGACAATGGCGACTTTAGAAAACATAGACAGTTACTGTAAGCTAGTTGATGGTGAAAGGAAGTCACAACAGAGGCTGATCCCGTTATCATGCGAAACCACCTAAATGCATTTTCCAGCACGAGTGACTGGTTCATCATCAGGAACTGGAAACCATCCTTAGTTTATGGGTACTGAGGTCAATTTTAGAATGTAATATCGTGACGATGTGCTTTAGGCGAAATAACAATTTTTAATCAATCGGCTAGAAATAGGAATTGAACTTTTAAAAGAAAAATACTTTTTAAAAACACAAACTGAAGTGACTTGAATTCACAGCCAAGGCGGCTACCTAATTTGCATTATTGCATATTCTAACCTTATTGAGGAGCTGGCATGTCTGAAAAAATCCAGACAATGATTTGTTCTTGTCATGTGACTGCCCTCTTCAATTGACCAATAATTCGATCATCTATTCCAATTGTAACTTGATTAGGCCAGGTCTGGGAAATCTGCTACTTGGCCACGGTCCCATTGTTCAGGTGATCAGGTTGATAATTTGTCTCCACCCAGTTGAGTATCTGGGCTTTGTGCTAATGGAAAAGGAGCAGCATGGTAGCATTGTGGATAGCACAATTGCTTCACAGCTCCAGGGCCCAGGTTCGATTCCCGGCTTGGGTCACTGTCTGTGCGGAGTCTGCAAGTTCTCCCTATGTCTGCGTGGGTTTCCTCCGGGTGCTCCGGTTTCCTCCCACAGTCCAAAGATGTGCGGGTTAGGTGGATTGGCCATGCTAAATTGTCCATAGTGTTCAAAAATTGCCCTTAGTTTGGGTGGGGTTACTAGGTTATTGGGATAGGGTGGAGGTGTGGACCTTGGGTAGGGTGCTCGTTCCAAGAGCCGGTGCAGACTCGATGGACCGAATGGCCTCCTGCTGCACTGTAAATTCTATGAAAAGACCTCAAGAGAAATGTGAAACAACCCATATCTCCTTTTCCATTAGCACAGGATCAGGCCCTTCGGCCCGCCAAGCCTGCGCCGACCATGCTGCCCGTCTAAACTAAAATCTTCTACACATCCGGGGTCCGTATCCCTCTATTCCCATCCTATTCATGTATTTGTCAAGACGCCCCTTAAACTTCACTATCGTCCCTGCTTCCACCACCTCCTCCAGTAGCGAGTTCCAGACACCCACTACCCTCGGTGTAAAAAACTTGCCTCGTACATCTCCGCTAAACATTCCCACTCGCACCTTAAACCTATGCCCCCTAGTAATTGACCCCTCTACGCTGGGAAAAAGCCTCTCACTATCCACTCTGTCTATGCCCCTCATAATTTTGTAGACCTCTATCAGGTCGCCCCTCAACCTCCGTCATTTCAGTGAGAACAAACAGAGTTTATTCAACCGCTCCTCATAGCTGATGCCCTCCATACCAGGCAACATCCTGGTAAATCTCTTCTGCACCCTCTCCAAAGCTCCACATCCTTCTGGTAGTGTGCCGACCAGAATTGAACACTATACTCAGAGTGTGGCCTAACTAAGGTTCTATACAGCTGCAACAAGCATATGTTTTCTCAGCAAAACTGAGGAAAAGCTGCAGAGAGGTCTTTCTCTCTCGCTCCACCCAACTTGCAAGCTTTTGGGCCCTTTCTGTTATCATTTGACTCTCTCTCTCTCCATGTGCAGCCAAAACGATTGTAGCGAAACAACTCCACAGCTATGTCTCCAGAAAACAAACCAATCATTCATCTACGGTTTTAAACCATCTTGTGATTCAGCCTGAAGCCAGTCAAGTCACCAAATTACAGATGGTCAATTCCTTTTATTCTCCATGGACTTCAATTTGATCAACATGTCCTTCCTCACTCTGCAATCTGCATTTGTTTACATGCGTTTATATACACAAGAAAGTCTATGCATACTTTTTATTTTACTTGTATTGGCTTAAGTAAATAACACTAACCTCTTTCTTTGCAAAACTTAGGAAAACATGTCCTCATGATTCTTTTATTCTTTTTATAAATTTAGAGTACCCAATTCATTTTTCCAATTAAGGGGCAATTTAATGTGGCCAATCCACCTACCCTGCACATCTTTGGGTTGTGGGGCCGAAACCCACACAAACACGGGGAGAATGTGCAAACTCCACACGGACAGTGACCCAGAGCCGGGATCGAGCCTCTGCCGTGAGGCAGAGTGCTAACAACTGCGTCACCGCGCTGCCCTAATGGTTCTTTTATCACAGCGCATAGACAGTTGGCAAATATCCTTTTTTAGAAAAAAAACTGTTGTGGTCAAATGAGGAGAGGGCAACAAGGGGAAGCCACTCGACCCCTCCTCACCTGGCTGCAAGTCGCACTGCTGCACACCACAAATCAGCTGGTTAGATTCTATCAAAGTGCAGTGAGGTGGAATATGATGAGTCTAGTAGTGAATTAAAGGATACTGTATGATACTTCATAAGCACAACATTAAATCCAAACACACCTTACATTTCGATCAAAACTTTATTTTCTTTAAAACATTCCTCCCCAGCTTATTTCTATTCCGCGAAGACAGCATTCAGAATGATAGAGACAGAGAGAAGTCATTCTGCACATGTTTTGCCCATTGCAGTCTCCAAGTTGGAGTTCGAGTCACATTCTTTACAAATTTCCAAATGATTTTCTAAGTTTAAAAGCTGGGATTGATTCAACGTCAGTAACCACTCGTGTGTGTATTCTACATTCTATCAGCAATCTGTACGGAATAATTCTTTATAATTCCTGTCGCCCACTGACCCTCTTACCGCTCAATTTCACAATCCTTAAACTGCAGCATGGACATCGATAGAGCTCTCAGCACCTCACCAACTGAACATTACTTTGCGTGCAGGTCCAGTTAGTGAGAATCAGTGGGCTGCTGCTTGGCTGTGAGCTGGGTGGGTATCAGAGCGGAGTACCAGGGGGGGGTTCCCCAGCCTTGATCACAAGTTGGTGCTTTCAGGCGAAGGCAAGCGAGCTTTAACCGAGCAATACTGCAAGGTGAGCATATGTAGAACTCTGCCAACAATATTACCTTTTTGACCACGGGCTTCACGATTATATCTTCATAGGTGTCATCTTGTTTCACTGTCGCAAAGTTCTCATGTAAAATAGCAATTTTCTTATCTTTATCCCATCCTGCAGGACTGAAAGCATAGACAGGAACAACAGTAAAATACATGAAATGCATTCAAAATAAATTATAAATACCACTCATGGTAAAACTGGGAATGTGCTATTTTACAAGGAGAGAATATATCACACCACATCAACCTATTTTGAAACGGCTTGTAAAAAACACGTTTTTCTTATTCATTTATGGGATATCGGCGTCGCTGGTTAGGCCAGCATTTATTGCCCATCCCTATGTGCCCTTCAGAAGGTGGCGGTGAGCTGCCTTCTTGAACCACTGCAGTCCCTGAGGTGTAGGTACATCCACTGTGCTGTTAGGGAGGGGTTGCAGGATGTTATCCCAGCAACAGTGAAGGAACAGCAGTATATTTCCAAGTCAGGGTGGTGAGTGACTTGGAGGGGAACATCCAGGTGGTGGGGTTCCCAGGTATCTGCTGCTCTCGTCTTTCTAGAAGGTAGTGGCCATGGGTTTGGAAGGTGTTGTCTAAGGAACCTTGGTGAGATACTGCAGTGCATCTTGCAGATAGTACACACGGGGTACTGTTCGTCGATGGTGGAGGGTTTGAAATGTGTGTGGCAGGGGAAGCAAACAAGCGGGCTGCTTTGTCCTGGATGGTGCGAGCTTCTTGAGTGTTGTTGGAGCTGCACTCATCCAGGCAAGTGGAGACTATTCCATTATACTCCTGACTTGTGTCTTGTAGATGGTGGACAGGCTTTTTGGGGGGGGGGGGTCAGGAGGTGAGTTACTCGCCGCAGGATTCCTAACCTTTGACCTGCCCTGGTAGCCACAGTATTAATGTGACTGAGTCCAGTTCAGTTTCTGATCAATGGTAACCCCCAGGATGTTGATTGTGGGGGATTCAGCGATGGTGATGCCATTGAATGTCATGGGGCGGTGATTATAACCTCTCTTGTAGGAGATGGCTATTGCCGGGCACTTGTGTGGCGCGAATGTAACTTGCCACTTATCAGCCCAAGCCTGGATATTGTCCAGGTCTTGCTGCATTTGGACAGGGACTGCTTCATTAAATGAGTCATCGCGAATGGTGCTGAACATCCGCAAACATCCCCACTTATGACCTTATTGATGAAGCAGCTGAAGATGGTTGGGCCGAGGACACCAGCCAGAGGAACACCTGAAGTGATGTCCTGGAATTGAGATGATTGACCTCCAACCACCACAACCACCTTCCTTTGTGCCGGGTATGACTCCAATCAGCAGAGTTCTCCCAGATTCCCATTGACTCCAGTTTAGTTAGGGCTCCTTGATACCATACTCGGTCAAATGCTGCCTTGATGTCAAGGACAGTCCCTCTCACCTCTGGCATTCAGCTCTTTTGTCCATGTTTGAACCAAGGCTGTAATGAGGTCAGGAGCCGAGTGAAAAAGATAATGTTGTGGAGAAGAATGCTGAGCCCCAGGCTAATAGAATAGATGGCATTGAGGTACGTAGGGAAGAGGTGTTGGCAATTCTGGACAGGCTGAAAATAGATAAGTCCCCGGGACCTGATGGGATTTATCCTAGGATTCTCTGGGAGGCCAGGGAAGAGATTGCTGGACCTTTGGCTTTGATTTTTATGTCATTATTGGCTACAGGAATAGTGCCAGAGGACTGGAGGACAGCAAATGTGGTCCCTTTGTTCAAAAAGGGGAGCAGAGACAACCCCGGCAACTATAGACCGGTGAGCCTCACGTCTGTAGTGGGTAAAGTCTTGGAGGGGATTATAAGAGACAAGATTTATAATCATCTAGATAGGAATAATATGATCAGGGATAGTCAGCATGGCTTTGTGAAGGGTAGGTCATGCCTCATAAACCTTATTGAGTTCTTTGAGAAGGTGACTGAACAGGTAGATGAGGGTAGAGCAGTTGATGTGGTGTATATGGATTTCAGCAAAGCGTTTTATAAGGTTCCCCACGGTAGGCTATTGCAGAAAATACGGAGGCTGGGGATTGAGGGTGATTTAGAGATGTGGATCAGAAATTGGCTAGCTGAAAGAAGACAGAGGGTGGTGGTTGATGGGAAATGTTCAGAATGGAATACAGTCACAAGTGGAGTACCACAAGGATCTGTTCTGGGGCCGTTGCTGTTTGTCATTTTTATCAATGACCTGGAGGAAGGCGCAGAAGGGTGGGTGAGTAAATTTGCAGACGATACTAAAGTTGGTGGTGTTGTCGATAGTGTGGAAGGATGTAGCAGGTTACAGAGGGATATAGATAAGCTGCAGAGCTGGGCTGAGAGGTGGCAAATGGAGTTTAATGTAGAGAAGTGTGAGGTGATTCACTTTGGACGGAATAACAGGAATGCGGAATATTTGGCTAATGGTAAAGTTCTTGAAAGTGTGGATGAGCAGAGGGATCTAGGTGTCCATGTACATAGATCCCTGAAAGTTGCCACCCAGGTTGATAGGGTTGTGAAGAAGGCCTATGGAGTGTTGGCCTTTATTGGTAGAGGGATTGAGTTCCGGAGTCGGGAGGTCATGTTGCAGCTGTACAGAACTCTGGTACGGCCGCATTTGGAGTATTGCGTACAGTTCTGGTCACCGCATTATAGGAAGGACGTGGAGGCTTTGGAGCGGGTGCAGAGGAGATTTACCAGGATGTTGCCAGGTATGGAGGGAAAATCTTACGAGGAAAGGCTGATGGACTTGAGGTTGTTTTCGTTGGAGAGAAGAAGGTTAAGAGGAGACTTAATAGAGGCATACAAAATGATCAGGGGGTTGGATAGGGTGGACAGTGAGAGCCTTCTCCCGCGGATGGAAATGGCTGGCACGGGGGGACATAACTTTAAACTGAGGGGTAATAGATATAGGACAGAGGTCAGAGGTAGGTTCTTTACGCAAAGAGTAGTGAGGCCGTGGAATGCCCTACCTGCTACAGTAGTGAACTCGCCAACATTGAGGGCATTTAAAAGTCTATTGGATAAACATATGGATGATAATGGCATAGTGTAAGTTAGATGGCTTTTGTTTCGGTGCAACATCGTGGGCCGAAGGGCCTGTACTGCGCTGTATTGTTCTATGTTCTATGATCCTGGCGGAACCCAAACTGAGCGTCTGTGAGCAGGTTATTGCTGAGTAAGTGCCACTTGATAGCACTGTTGATGACTCCTTCCATCACTTTGCTGATGATGGAGTAGACTGATAGGGCAGAAGTTGGTTGGGTTGGATTTGTCATGTTTCTTATGTGCCATTCATCACAGTTTAGCATAACCCCAGGTTCACCGTGAGCAACACCAGAAATCTGCTGGCAATACTCTCCTGTTAAAAAGCGTGGCTCCAAGTTTGCAAGACATAATTTGTCCTCAACCAACAAATCAATGGTGGGGTAGACTGAGATACTCTTTATTTTGAAAAATGCATTAGAAAAGTGCTCACAGCTGCAAAGTCTAATCATTAGATGGTGGATGAGAGTTCCATTGTTTGGCTTGGTGGGGTGGGGAAAGACTTGCATTTATATAACGCCTTTGAAAACCATAGAAGGGCCCAAAGCACCATAGAATTCACAGTGTAGGAGGCCATTCGGCCCATCAAGCTTGCACTGGCCCTTACAAAGAGCACCCGACTGAAGCCCATGTATCTACCCTATCCCCGTAAACCAGTAACCCCCCCAGTTAACATTTTTGGACACTTAAGGGCAATTTAGCAATCCACCTAACCCGCACATTTTGGACTGTGGGAGGAAACTGGATCACCCGGAGGAAACCCACGCAGACACGGGGAGAACGTGCAGACTCCGCACAGACAGTGACCCAGCCGGGAATCAAACCTGGGACCCTGGAGCCGTGAAGCAATTGTACTAACCACTATGCTACCGTGCTGCCACTTTACAGCCAATGAAGTACTTTTGAAATATAGTCACTGTCGTAATGTAGGAAACTTGGTAGACACTTTGCACACAATAAGCTCCCACAATTAGTATTGCGATAAATGGAGAGATAATGTTTTGGTGATGTTGATTGAGAGATAAATTTTGAAATGAAAATCGCTCGTCACAAGGAGGCTTCAAATGAAGTTACTGTGAAAAGCCCCTAGTCGCCACATTCTGGTGCCTGTTCGGGGAGGCTGGTACGGGAGGCTGGTCAGGACATTGGGAATAACCATCCTACTCCCTTTCAAAACAGTGATCGATTTAACTTTTACACCCATTTGAGGGGGCAGGAAGGCTGAGGTTTAACACCTCATAGGAAATATGGAAACAAATAGTGCAGCATTCTGTCAGTGTTACACTGGAGTATCAGCCTTGATTGTTATGGTTAAGACCTGGAGGGGAAATTGAACGTACAACCTTCTGACTCAGAGGCCAGGGTACCACCCACTAAGCCATGGCTGACGCAACACAGCCGATTGGAAAGTGTTGTCAGTTTCAGATCAGACTCAGCCAGGATCAAGTCACTGGCTTGGAACTCAAAGAGACATACTGCAAGTGTACGGCCAATGGTGTATTTGATATAACTCTGTAATACACAAGTCAGGGCAGGTACTTACATAAAAACAGCATCTTTCTCCACCACTAAGGCAGGCGTAGTAAACTGGAAATCATACATTTTGTGGACAAGATATTTATACAAGAGGTCGACATTCTTCTCTTCTTTTATTGACGTGTAAATCAAGGCAGCACCATCTGAAAGGCTGGTTAAGGAAACCATTTGACTGGGGCGGTGTTTGATCGAAGCACGGCAAGGAAAGGATGCAAAAACCATTTTCCCTGATTTTGAATCCGCACACTCAAATTCAAGGCCAAGGTGATACTGGTTTTAATTTGTTTCACATTTGCAGCTTAACCATTGCCTGAATGGACATGAAACAAAAGTTAAAGTATCCTGAATGCTCAGAATTTGAGGGTTTAAAAAAATAAATGCTGAGAGTTGCAACAAGTGATCAAACTGCATTGGTTCTTTGAGGCAACATATGAGAATCACTGAATCAAATAAGTCTCGAAAGTCCCGTGCTCAGAGCTGGCTTAGAATGGCATGCCTGTGCTTCGGGTTACACTTAAACAACAGAGTCACCACTCAACTCAAAACTATACTCGTGTTTCAAACTGACATCTGGGTGTTTTGTATCCTCCCCAGGCCCCCTCCACAATTATGGTGTAAACTGATTTAATTCTCAATCCCATCCACCTTCCGCCCCCTCTGCATCATTTCCATGGTGTTTAAAAATCAGGGGTCACTCATTCAAGACAGAGGTGAGGAGAATCTTCTTCTCAGCAGGCCATTGGTCTCTGGAAAGCTCTTCCCCAAAGGGCAGCATAAACAGAACCGTTGAACATTTTTAAGGCAGAGTCAGATAGATTCTTGATTAATCGGGATGGGGGGGGGGGGGGGGACAGAGTTATTGGGCGAAGGCAGGATATGAGGTTGAGGTTACAATCAGCCATGATCTTATTGAATGGCGGAGCAGGTTTGAGAGGCCGAGTGGCCTCCTCCTGCTCCTAATTCATACGTTCATATATGTGCAGGCGGCCAGCTGGTACCTCTCCCTGAGTCACCATTAATTAGTTCTTCAAGAGCGAACCTTGGCAGTGGTCATTACATAGCAACATACATAGAAGAGGACCCGGGTTCGATCCTGGCTCCAGGTCACTGTCCTTGTGGAGCTTGCACATTCTCCACTTGTCGCCCCTACAACCCAGAAAGATGTGCAGGGTAGGTGAATTGGCAACCCTTAATTGGAAAAACATACAAACATAGAAAATAGGAGGAGGCCATTCAGCCCATCGAGCCTGCTCCACCATCCATTATGATCATGGCTGATCATCAAATTCAATACCCTGATTCCAAACTCCCTCCATATCCTTTGATCCTCAAGCCCGAAGAGCCAATTCCTTCTTGAAGATTTGGCCTCAAATACTTTCTGTGGGAGTGAATTCCACAGATTCACCACTCTCTGGGTGAAGAAATTTCTCCTCACCTCAGTCCTAAAAGGTTTAGCCCTTATCCTCAAACTATGACCCCTAGTTCTGGGCTCCCCCACCATCGGGAACTTCTTTCTGAAGCTACCCTGTCTAATCCTGTTAGAATTTTAAAAGTTCCTATTAGATTCTCTCTCATTCTTCTAACTCCAATGAATATAATCCTAACCAACTTAGTCTGTCCTCGTGTGACAGTTCCACCATCCCAGGAATCAAGCCAATGCACCATTTGCCTTCTTTACTAGCCATTGTATCTGGGAGCCTTTTGATTGGGAGGGCAATCAGGAGTGGTATCTGCCACCTTCATTTTCGTCCCTGACATCACACCCTTCTCAATTTCCTGGCTGTGGACTGCTAGCTCAACAGGATGGGCCCGGAACCGGAGCCTTCCCTCTGCTAAATCAGCTATTCAACTGGCTAAAATGCCTGAAGATACCAGCAGAGCTTGCCTCATGGCAATTAGACAGCTTTGTATAAAGACACAATTGGTTTCTGACAATCTAAAACTGCAAAAGCGTGCAATATTTTCTTCATGGTCCTTGAAGAAAGTCGAAGGGCAAAGGAATGAATCTTTAGGGAGGGAAATCTGCCGCTCTTACCCAGTCTGGCCTTCATGTGACTTCAGATCCACAACCATGTGGTTGACTCGTAAATGCCCTCTGAAATGGCCTAGCGAGGCAACCTGTTCAAGGGCAATCAGGGATGGGCAATAAATGCTGGCCAGCCAGCGACACCCACATCACATGAATGACTAAAAAAAAAATTAATCTAGCACCTTCTCCATCCTTAGTATGTTGCAAACCCCAGCACAGCCAATTAAAACATTTCTGCCAGTTCATGCAGGTGAACATGGCAGCCACAGTTTTTCACAGAAAGGTCCCATAAGCAACAATTAAATTAACTGATCTCTTCGCATCTGTTCTTTCCCATATGTATCTGGTGATGAGAAGCTGAAAGACAGACAGCCTCTCCAGGATGAGACAAGAGCGGGGCCAACAGTTGCATTGTGGTGACACTCATTTGTACTTTGTTGAAGGATACACTGTAGGCAGAATCTGCGAATGTGTGACTGTATGAAATCAAAGTGCTCGTCTCTGTAATCATGCTCCTTTTCTAGTACACTGACTGCATCACACTGCAGGGATAAAAAAAAGATGAGCATGTTTAGTAAACGAGCAGCACCAATGAATCACAACACAATCTAGCAACCGTAACATAGAAAATCAGCTGTTTTACACACCTCAAAGGTTTCTAATATGTACAATGCGGAGAAAGAGACAAGAAATCAGCATGCTTTCAGACAAGGCAAAGGCCCCAAAATGCAGTGCCTAGAGTTCTCCCTACAACAGATAACCAATCTGAACTCATTGCACACAGGATGCATACAGTTAACATAGAGATTTCTATCCCACTGTCTGGACTATATCAAAACAAAGAGATTAAGGATGGATAAAACTTCCAATCTCTAAACTTGAATTTTCACTCTTGGCACCACTGGAATGGCTAGTATTTACTGCCCATCCCTAATCACTCCAATATGATAGTTTAGGGTTTTTTCTTCAACCGCGAGTAATTGGTCTGATGCAATTGAATGCCGTACTCGGCTATTTCAAAGGGCAGTTAACAATTGAACACAGTGGTATGGGGCTGAAGTTATTATTGGGTCCCAGAGAGGCTAAGGAAGGATTTATTTCCTTAAGAACATCATTGCAGAAGTTGAGTTTTAATAATCGCTAGCTTCACGATCAGATTACGTGTGCTAGCTATTTTTTTTTTTAAATCCTAGATTTTTTTTTATTCGACTAAATCAAGAGTCTCAATGGGTTCCGAATTGTTAATTCAAGATTCGGATTACTAGTCCAGCAATCGCGATGGTGTAACTCCATTAAATGACACCCCTGCAGTTCTGGGTACTTTCAGGACGAGGAAAGAAACTTAGCCACAGGTAACGTTTATTAAATTGGGTATTTACAGAAAATGGTGAAAATAAACCTAAGACAAGCATTTACAACATTCCAGTCATCACTACATCTGGACTATTATCTAAAATACTAAATAGAATGCATCCAAATAACAAAAGTGATTGTGCTGCAAACAGAAACAGCATTGCTCAGGGCACAGACAATGTTCTCATTTAAACAGGAGCTGCAGTGTTGCCTTACAATGAAATTAGGTGCCAGCAAAATTTAAATTTCTAATTTGTTTCGAGTCAGCTAATGAGAAGTCTTTTACTGCCATGATAGGATTTGGATGTAGTGTGGATTAGATTTTGAGGGCAGCACGGTGGCGCAGTGGCTAGCACTGCTGCCTCACGGCGCCGACGTCACAGGTTCGATCCTGGCTCTGGGTCACTGTCCGGATGTGGAGTTTGCACATTCTTCCCGTGTTTGCGTGGGTTTCGCCCCCACACCCCAAAGATGTGCAAGGTAGGTGGATTGGCCATACTAAATTGCCCCTTAATTGGAAAAAATTAATTGGGTATTCGAAATTTAAAAAAAAAAAATCAAGATTTTAGATTACTAGCGCAGCAACCATAACTACTATAACTATCGTATCCAGTATAGATTCGTTGAAGGCAAATCATATTTGCCGGGGTGGCACAGTAGCACAGTGTTAGCACTGTCACTTCATAGCGCCAGGGATCATTTCCGGCTTGGGTCACTGTCTGTGCGGAGTCTGCACGTTCTCCCCGTGTCTGCGTGGGTTTCCTCCGGGTGCTCCGGTTTCCTCCCACAAGTCCCGAAAGATGTGCAGTTAGGTGAATTGGACATTCTGAATTCTCCCTCTGTGTACCCAAACAGGCGCAGGAGTGTGGTGACTGGGGCTTTTCACAGTAACTTCACTGCAGTGTTAATGTAAGCCTACTTGTGACAATAATAAAGATTACTATATGTGTCTAACTGGATCAAGTTCTTTGATGGAAGTCGTGGAGAGGGTGGATGAGAGTTTTTGCAGCTGATGTCACGGATATGAACTTTTAAAGGCTGTTTGACAATGTTCCACATAATGCAAACTGAAGAATATGGGATTCAAGGACAAGTGGCAGTGTGGATACAAAATCGGTAAGGGACAGAATGCAGAAGATAGTGGTGAATGCTTTTTTAAAAAAGAAATCTGGAGGGAAGTACACTGCTGGGTAACATCGATCATTGTTAGGACCATTATTCTTTTTGAGGTAACACAAAAATCAAATGCAAGAAAGTGAGGACAGAACAGATTGGCGAAATGGACAGGCACATTGCAAATTAAATTTAACACAAACGTGTTCGGATAATAAAGGTAGTTTTAAGGGATTTAGATTTGTCTTGGTAAATATTAGAAAGAAGATATATTCTTAAGTGGGTTTCATTTAAGGTTTGTGTATTGAAGAGTAAACCTGTAGTTACATTCATACTGGATAAAGGTGTTTTTGTATGCAGGTGGGTTTAGTTTCAACTTTGCTTCTATTGCGTTTGGAGGGGGTTAGGGTGTGAAGAACAAGCTGGCAGAAGCATATGGTCATTGCTTAGCAATTGGGGGCCCTTTTACAGTAGAAAGGCTTTTTGAATTTAGTTTTAACTGAATTTATCAGTTGGAGATAGGACACATGGAGTGAACATCTGCCAACTCTGCCAGAAGGAACACTGGACAGGGCAAGGGTACTGCAAAATGCAAACTTGCCAAAGAGCCAGATATAATCCAGATAACCAGGGAATTGGGACAGAAAGAATGTCTTGCAAAGTCGAGGTTCACGATATTAGAACAGAGAACTGTTCAGTGAAGGTAGGCAAAGCTGTGAAGGTCGAGTTAAAGAGATGGCTGCAGTAACCAGATTTAACTTGGGGAAGCAAGACTTCAGTGATAAAGCAAAAGTTTGATGTCATTTTAATACATCGGGGCATCGATCATTAAAGCAGGTGTGAAGACAAAGAAACACTGAACGGGGAAGGTGTAAAACCTGCAAGTGAATCCTTGGTGGGTGCAGTGAGAAGAAGCATTATTTAAAGGAAGCTTTACAAGTGCGTCTTTTTCAAAGCAGAATTTAAAATCACTCATGTGGAAGCCGAGTTCAGTGAGACAAGGTGGCTGACGGTATAAAGATCACCTAGAGGGATTCAGAGGAGAAATCCAGACACCTGGGTTCAGATCGGCGTGTGTGTTGCCACAGCCAGCCTGAGTGTTTAAAGGGACTTTTTTGCATTACGGAGACCATTGCAGCTTAAGATATACTTTGTGACCTGTGTTGACCTTAAAATGTGTGTATATTTGTGAAGCTAAGGTGAGAGTAAAGAAGCAGAGATTCATAATCATAGAATTTACAGTGCAGAAGGAGGCCATCCAGCCCATCGGGTCTGCATTATAAAATAAAGAAAAGCAATACAAAGTAAACAGAAGCATTTTAAAGGCAGTGTTGGACTGGAGACCTGGGAATGTTTGTACACAAATGATTGAAGCTGACTGTTAAGGTTGTTAAAAAGCACATGGGATCCTAGGCGTTAGGAGGCAGAGGGGCTAAAAGGCAGGCAGTTACGATAAACCTTTATAAAAAGACAGGGGTTAGGTCTCAGCTGGAGTACTGTGTTCAATTCCGACCACCACACTTTAGGAAGCTCGTCAAGGCCTCTGAGAGGGTGCAAAGCATTCGACCAGAGATCAGGAACTGAAGAAGCCGAGGTGACCCTCCGAGCAGAGAAGGGTTTTGAAAGGTACTTAAAGATCATGAGCTTTTCAATAAAGTAAATAATAAATATTTTCAATGACAAAAGGTTCAGTAACCAGAGGACACAGATCTGAAGTGTCTGGAAAAAGGACAATGAGGTAATATGAGGGCGAGTGGAATAAAACAGATAGTGACTCACACAGGCCAATCAATCTCCTTCTGTGTTCTATCATTGGGTATACAAAGAATATATTTGCTCTTTAGTTTGGGTATCTGCTTAAAACATAGTAATTTCCTTGATAGTTTTGTCGGTGGTCCTGTTGTGCTCCGTGCTACGACAGCATATTATAGTTTGGTCACTTTGATCTTTCTGTGGCCTCTCAATTCAATCAACGGTCTTGTCAAATAGACATAACCAAGAGGTGTTGAGATGGTCTAGTATGAAAAACCGTCTGGTGGATATCAAGGAGGGCCTAGGTAATGCCTCCAATCTGTGCCACGAGTTGATCTCAGTGTGGTTGTAGCCAGCAGTGTGCTTTGAAAAGCAACCAAAGGCTACGAGTGAGTCTTGATATTTAGGGACGCGAGTGGTGTGAAGATGAGGGAGACAACAACTTTACACGGGTCCCAAGGGTCAAGAGAGGTAGCGGTCACAGCTGATGGATATTTCAGTGCGGTTTGATGTGTCCACCTCTCCTCCTACACTACTCTGGAAATCCAGTTTCAGTACACGGTCCTACCACTTCAGTTGCTCAGCTCTTTACAGAGATGGCAGCGAGAATGTGGAACACAGCACTACAGGTTGTGGCTGAAGCAAATGGCCCAGAGGCATTGAAGAGGAAGCTGGATAGGTACATGAAGGAGAAAGGAAGAAGAGGGAGTGGAGAGAATTAGATGTGGAGCATTGACATGTTGGGCTAAATGATCTGTTTCATTGCTGTAATTTCCATTATATTCCACCCTCATGCTGTCTGTTTCCCAACTTGAATAGGTCAATTAATTATTCCATTGCATAGTAATGATTGCCAAGAGGAAAAGATAGCTCCACTGGTAGGGGTGGTAGAGTATTGTGGAAATCTGCACTGGAGAAGCACAACTCACAATTGAACACACGCAATTTACCAAGGGAGGTGTAGCACTGACTACCTACCGCAGGAAGATATAAAGCTTGATCATTGGTTTGTGCAGAGTTACCCAATCTCAACTTTGGCAAGTAGAAATGTTGCAACCAGGGAAGCCAGGGATAAACAGTGGAAGGTTGCTGCTCCCATCGGCTTTCCAAAGCAATTGAGACTACCGTAAAATTGGGAGGGGTTGGACTTCCGGTGAAAGCATCTCGTATGAAAGGTGGCTCCTGCCAGTGTCTCATATTCATCCCTTTTGCCCGATTTTTAAAGGAAATTTTGGGATCGAACCCAGAAGGTTGGTGTGGAGAACGGAAAGGGGACAGAGGAATGTTTTTTCAAAATTATTCGTTCAAGGGACGTGATCATCGCAGGCTGTGCCAGCATTTATTGCCCATCCCTAATTGCCCTTGAGGGGGCAGCTAAGAGTCAACCACATTGCTGTGGTCTGGAGTCACATGTAGGCCAGACCAGGTAAGGACGGCAGATTTCCTTCCCTAAAGGGCGTTCGTGAACCAGATGGGGCTTTACGACAATCAACAATGGTCATCATTAGACTTTATTACAAAATTCAGATTTTTATGGAATTCAAATTTCCCCATCTGCAGTGGCAGAATTTGAACTTGGGACCCCAGAGTGCTCTCGGTCTCTGGATTACTAATCCCGGGACAATACCACTATGCCATCGCCTCCCCCGAATGCAAAAAGCCTCATGAAAAAGGCCATGGGAAAGAATCCTCTGGCTGGTAGCCCGACAAAGGAATTTGGGGGAGAAAAGATAGCAGAGGCAGCCGCACCGATCTCGTTAGGGACACTGACTGGGGTGATGGTGCAGGAGTGGGAGAAGTTTGGCAGGCAGTTGGATGCTCAATTTGAGCGACACAGGAAGGAGATTAAAGAGTCATTCAAAGCCACCACCTAAAATGTGTTGGGCCTGATACGAGAGCAGCAGGGCAAGACGGTCAAGGCTGTGAAGCAGGAAGGGAAAATGCTAAAGGTCGCTTAGGAGGCCTTGCCGAAGAACGAGGATCAGCTTGCCTCACTGGAAGCCAAGATGCGGTTCATAACAGCCAGGAATAATGGCCTTAAGGCCAAAGTCGTAAAACAGTCGACGAGAGGGGGCGGGAGCGGACGAGGGGGTAAGGGAGGGAGGGATAGAGGGGGAAGGGAGGGGGAGGGAGTGATAGAGGGGGAGGGAGAGGGAGGGAACAATAGAGAGGGAGGGAGGCAATCGATAGAGGGGATGGAGGGGGAGGGAGGGAGGGAGGCGATAGAGGGGGAGGGAGGGAGGGAGGCGATAGAGGGGGAGGGAGGGAGGGAGGCGATAGAGGGGGAGGGAGGGAGGGAGGCGATAGAGGGGGAGGGAGGGAGGGAGGCGACAGAGGGGGAGGGAGGGAGGGAGGCGACAGAGGGGGAGGGAGGGAGGGAGGCGACAGAGGGGGAGGGAGGGAGGGAGGCGACAGAGGGGGAGGGAGGGAGGGAGGGGACAGAGGGGGGGAGCGAGGGAGGGGACAGAGGGGGGGAGCGAGGGAGGGGACAGAGGGGGGGAGCGAGGGAGGGGACAGAGGGGGGGAGCGAGGGAGGGGACAGAGGGGGGGAGCGAGGGAGGGGACAGAGGGGGGGGAGCGAGGGAGGGGACAGAGGGGGGGGAGCGAGGGAGGGGACAGAGGGGGGGGAGCGAGGGAGGGGACAGAGGGGGGGGAGCGAGGGAGGGGACAGAGGGGGAGCGAGGGAGGGGACAGAGGGGGAGGAAGGGGGAGGGCGGGGATCGAGGGGGAGGGCGGGGATCGAGGGGGAGGGCGGGGATCGAGGGGGAGGGCGGGGATCGAGGGGGAGGGCGGGGATCGAGGGGGAGGGCGGGGATCGAGGGGGAGGGCGGGGATCGAGGGGGAGGGCGGGGATCGAGGGGGAGGGCGGGGATCGAGGGGGAGGGCGGGGATCGAGGGGGTGGGCGGGGATCGAGGGGGTGGGCGGGGATCGAGGGGGTGGGCGGGGATCGAGGGGGTGGGCGGGGATCGAGGGGGTGGGCGGGGATCGAGGGGGTGGGCGGGGATCGAGGGGGTGGGCGGGGATCGAGGGGGTGGGCGGGGATCGAGGGGGTGGGCGGGGATCGAGGGGGTGGGCGGGGATCGAGGGGGTGGGCGGGGATCGAGGGGGTGGGCGGGGATCGAGGGGGTGGGCGGGGATCGAGGGGGTGGGCGGGGATCGAGGGGGTGGGCGGGGATCGAGGGGGTGGGCGGGGATCGAGGGGGTGGGCGGGGATCGAGGGGGTGGGCGGGGATCGAGGGGGTGGGCGGGGATCGAGGGGGTGGGCGGGGATCGAGGGGGTGGGCGGGGATCGAGGGGGTGGGCGGGGATCGAGGGGGTGGGCGGGGATCGAGGGGGTGGGCGGGGATCGAGGGGGTGGGCGGGGATCGAGGGGGTGGGCGGGGATCGAGGGGGTGGGCGGGGATCGAGGGGGTGGGCGGGGATCGAGGGGGTGGGCGGGGATCGAGGGGGTGGGCGGGGATCGAGGGGGTGGGCGGGGATCGAGGGGGTGGGCGGGGATCGAGGGGGTGGGCGGGGATCGAGGGGGTGGGCGGGGATCGAGGGGGTGGGCGGGGATCGAGGGGGTGGGCGGGGATCGAGGGGGTGGGCGGGGATCGAGGGGGTGGGCGGGGATCGAGGGGGTGGGCGGGGATCGAGGGGGTGGGCGGGGATCGAGGGGGTGGGCGGGGATCGAGGGGGTGGGCGGGGATCGAGGGGGTGGGCGGGGATCGAGGGGGTGGGCGGGGATCGAGGGGGTGGGCGGGGATCGAGGGGGTGGGCGGGGATCGAGGGGGTGGGCGGGGATCGAGGGGGTGGGCGGGGATCGAGGGGGTGGGCGGGGATCGAGGGGGTGGGCGGGGATCGAGGGGGTGGGCGGGGATCGAGGGGGTGGGCGGGGATCGAGGGGGTGGGCGGGGATCGAGGGGGTGGGCGGGGATCGAGGGGGTGGGCGGGGATCGAGGGGGTGGGCGGGGATCGAGGGGGTGGGCGGGGATCGAGGGGGTGGGCGGGGATCGAGGGGGTGGGCGGGGATCGAGGGGGTGGGCGGGGATCGAGGGGGTGGGCGGGGATCGAGGGGGTGGGCGGGGATCGAGGGGGTGGGCGGGGATCGAGGGGGTGGGCGGGGATCGAGGGGGTGGGCGGGGATCGAGGGGGTGGGCGGGGATCGAGGGGGTGGGCGGGGATCGAGGGGGTGGGCGGGGATCGAGGGGGTGGGCGGGGATCGAGGGGGTGGGCGGGGATCGAGGGGGTGGGCGGGGATCGAGGGGGTGGGCGGGGATCGAGGGGGTGGGCGGGGATCGAGGGGGTGGGCGGGGATCGAGGGGGTGGGCGGGGATCGAGGGGGTGGGCGGGGATCGAGGGGGTGGGCGGGGATCGAGGGGGTGGGCGGGGATCGAGGGGGTGGGCGGGGATCGAGGGGGTGGGCGGGGATCGAGGGGGTGGGCGGGGATCGAGGGGGTGGGCGGGGATCGAGGGGGTGGGCGGGGATCGAGGGGGTGGGCGGGGATCGAGGGGGTGGGCGGGGATCGAGGGGGTGGGCGGGGATCGAGGGGGTGGGCGGGGATCGAGGGGGTGGGCGGGGATCGAGGGGGTGGGCGGGGATCGAGGGGGTGGGCGGGGATCGAGGGGGTGGGCGGGGATCGAGGGGGTGGGCGGGGATCGAGGGGGTGGGCGGGGATCGAGGGGGTGGGCGGGGATCGAGGGGGTGGGCGGGGATCGAGGGGGTGGGCGGGGATCGAGGGGGTGGGCGGGGATCGAGGGGGTGGGCGGGGATCGAGGGGGTGGGCGGGGATCGAGGGGGTGGGCGGGGATCGAGGGGGTGGGCGGGGATCGAGGGGGTGGGCGGGGATCGAGGGGGTGGGCGGGGATCGAGGGGGTGGGCGGGGATCGAGGGGGTGGGCGGGGATCGAGGGGGTGGGCGGGGATCGAGGGGGTGGGCGGGGATCGAGGGGGTGGGCGGGGATCGAGGGGGTGGGCGGGGATCGAGGGGGTGGGCGGGGATCGAGGGGGTGGGCGGGGATCGAGGGGGTGGGCGGGGATCGAGGGGGTGGGCGGGGATCGAGGGGGTGGGCGGGGATCGAGGGGGTGGGCGGGGATCGAGGGGGTGGGCGGGGATCGAGGGGGTGGGCGGGGATCGAGGGGGTGGGCGGGGATCGAGGGGGTGGGCGGGGATCGAGGGGGTGGGCGGGGATCGAGGGGGTGGGCGGGGATCGAGGGGGTGGGCGGGGATCGAGGGGGTGGGCGGGGATCGAGGGGGTGGGCGGGGATCGAGGGGGTGGGCGGGGATCGAGGGGGTGGGCGGGGATCGAGGGGGTGGGCGGGGATCGAGGGGGTGGGCGGGGATCGAGGGGGTGGGCGGGGATCGAGGGGGTGGGCGGGGATCGAGGGGGTGGGCGGGGATCGAGGGGGTGGGCGGGGATCGAGGGGGTGGGCGGGGATCGAGGGGGTGGGCGGGGATCGAGGGGGTGGGCGGGGATCGAGGGGGTGGGCGGGGATCGAGGGGGTGGGCGGGGATCGAGGGGGTGGGCGGGGATCGAGGGGGTGGGCGGGGATCGAGGGGGTGGGCGGGGATCGAGGGGGTGGGCGGGGATCGAGGGGGTGGGCGGGGATCGAGGGGGTGGGCGGGGATCGAGGGGGTGGGCGGGGATCGAGGGGGTGGGCGGGGATCGAGGGGGTGGGCGGGGATCGAGGGGGTGGGCGGGGATCGAGGGGGTGGGCGGGGATCGAGGGGGTGGGCGGGGATCGAGGGGGTGGGCGGGGATCGAGGGGGTGGGCGGGGATCGAGGGGGTGGGCGGGGATCGAGGGGGTGGGCGGGGATCGAGGGGGTGGGCGGGGATCGAGGGGGTGGGCGGGGATCGAGGGGGTGGGCGGGGATCGAGGGGGTGGGCGGGGATCGAGGGGGTGGGCGGGGATCGAGGGGGTGGGCGGGGATCGAGGGGGTGGGCGGGGATCGAGGGGGTGGGCGGGGATCGAGGGGGTGGGCGGGGATCGAGGGGGTGGGCGGGGATCGAGGGGGTGGGCGGGGATCGAGGGGGTGGGCGGGGATCGAGGGGGTGGGCGGGGATCGAGGGGGTGGGCGGGGATCGAGGGGGTGGGCGGGGATCGAGGGGGTGGGCGGGGATCGAGGGGGTGGGCGGGGATCGAGGGGGTGGGCGGGGATCGAGGGGGTGGGCGGGGATCGAGGGGGTGGGCGGGGATCGAGGGGGTGGGCGGGGATCGAGGGGGTGGGCGGGGATCGAGGGGGTGGGCGGGGATCGAGGGGGTGGGCGGGGATCGAGGGGGTGGGCGGGGATCGAGGGGGTGGGCGGGGATCGAGGGGGTGGGCGGGGATCGAGGGGGTGGGCGGGGATCGAGGGGGTGGGCGGGGATCGAGGGGGTGGGCGGGGATCGAGGGGGTGGGCGGGGATCGAGGGGGTGGGCGGGGATCGAGGGGGTGGGCGGGGATCGAGGGGGTGGGCGGGGATCGAGGGGGTGGGCGGGGATCGAGGGGGTGGGCGGGGATCGAGGGGGTGGGCGGGGATCGAGGGGGTGGGCGGGGATCGAGGGGGTGGGCGGGGATCGAGGGGGTGGGCGGGGATCGAGGGGGTGGGCGGGGATCGAGGGGGTGGGCGGGGATCGAGGGGGTGGGCGGGGATCGAGGGGGTGGGCGGGGATCGAGGGGGTGGGCGGGGATCGAGGGGGTGGGCGGGGATCGAGGGGGTGGGCGGGGATCGAGGGGGTGGGCGGGGATCGAGGGGGTGGGCGGGGATCGAGGGGGTGGGCGGGGATCGAGGGGGTGGGCGGGGATCGAGGGGGTGGGCGGGGATCGAGGGGGTGGGCGGGGATCGAGGGGGTGGGCGGGGATCGAGGGGGTGGGCGGGGATCGAGGGGGTGGGCGGGGATCGAGGGGGTGGGCGGGGATCGAGGGGGTGGGCGGGGATCGAGGGGGTGGGCGGGGATCGAGGGGGTGGGCGGGGATCGAGGGGGTGGGCGGGGATCGAGGGGGTGGGCGGGGATCGAGGGGGTGGGCGGGGATCGAGGGGGTGGGCGGGGATCGAGGGGGTGGGCGGGGATCGAGGGGGTGGGCGGGGATCGAGGGGGTGGGCGGGGATCGAGGGGGTGGGCGGGGATCGAGGGGGTGGGCGGGGATCGAGGGGGTGGGCGGGGATCGAGGGGGTGGGCGGGGATCGAGGGGGTGGGCGGGGATCGAGGGGGTGGGCGGGGATCGAGGGGGTGGGCGGGGATCGAGGGGGTGGGCGGGGATCGAGGGGGTGGGCGGGGATCGAGGGGGTGGGCGGGGATCGAGGGGGTGGGCGGGGATCGAGGGGGTGGGCGGGGATCGAGGGGGTGGGCGGGGATCGAGGGGGTGGGCGGGGATCGAGGGGGTGGGCGGGGATCGAGGGGGTGGGCGGGGATCGAGGGGGTGGGCGGGGATCGAGGGGGTGGGCGGGGATCGAGGGGGTGGGCGGGGATCGAGGGGGTGGGCGGGGATCGAGGGGGTGGGCGGGGATCGAGGGGGTGGGCGGGGATCGAGGGGGTGGGCGGGGATCGAGGGGGTGGGCGGGGATCGAGGGGGTGGGCGGGGATCGAGGGGGTGGGCGGGGATCGAGGGGGTGGGCGGGGATCGAGGGGGTGGGCGGGGATCGAGGGGGTGGGCGGGGATCGAGGGGGTGGGCGGGGATCGAGGGGGTGGGCGGGGATCGAGGGGGTGGGCGGGGATCGAGGGGGTGGGCGGGGATCGAGGGGGTGGGCGGGGATCGAGGGGGTGGGCGGGGATCGAGGGGGTGGGCGGGGATCGAGGGGGTGGGCGGGGATCGAGGGGGTGGGCGGGGATCGAGGGGGTGGGCGGGGATCGAGGGGGTGGGCGGGGATCGAGGGGGTGGGCGGGGATCGAGGGGGTGGGCGGGGATCGAGGGGGTGGGCGGGGATCGAGGGGGTGGGCGGGGATCGAGGGGGTGGGCGGGGATCGAGGGGGTGGGCGGGGATCGAGGGGGTGGGCGGGGATCGAGGGGGTGGGCGGGGATCGAGGGGGTGGGCGGGGATCGAGGGGGTGGGCGGGGATCGAGGGGGTGGGCGGGGATCGAGGGGGTGGGCGGGGATCGAGGGGGTGGGCGGGGATCGAGGGGGTGGGCGGGGATCGAGGGGGTGGGCGGGGATCGAGGGGGTGGGCGGGGATCGAGGGGGTGGGCGGGGATCGAGGGGGTGGGCGGGGATCGAGGGGGTGGGCGGGGATCGAGGGGGTGGGCGGGGATCGAGGGGGTGGGCGGGGATCGAGGGGGTGGGCGGGGATCGAGGGGGTGGGCGGGGATCGAGGGGGTGGGCGGGGATCGAGGGGGTGGGCGGGGATCGAGGGGGTGGGCGGGGATCGAGGGGGTGGGCGGGGATCGAGGGGGTGGGCGGGGATCGAGGGGGTGGGCGGGGATCGAGGGGGTGGGCGGGGATCGAGGGGGTGGGCGGGGATCGAGGGGGTGGGCGGGGATCGAGGGGGTGGGCGGGGATCGAGGGGGTGGGCGGGGATCGAGGGGGTGGGCGGGGATCGAGGGGGTGGGCGGGGATCGAGGGGGTGGGCGGGGATCGAGGGGGTGGGCGGGGATCGAGGGGGTGGGCGGGGATCGAGGGGGTGGGCGGGGATCGAGGGGGTGGGCGGGGATCGAGGGGGTGGGCGGGGATCGAGGGGGTGGGCGGGGATCGAGGGGGTGGGCGGGGATCGAGGGGGTGGGCGGGGATCGAGGGGGTGGGCGGGGATCGAGGGGGTGGGCGGGGATCGAGGGGGTGGGCGGGGATCGAGGGGGTGGGCGGGGATCGAGGGGGTGGGCGGGGATCGAGGGGGTGGGCGGGGATCGAGGGGGTGGGCGGGGATCGAGGGGGTGGGCGGGGATCGAGGGGGTGGGCGGGGATCGAGGGGGTGGGCGGGGATCGAGGGGGTGGGCGGGGATCGAGGGGGTGGGCGGGGATCGAGGGGGTGGGCGGGGATCGAGGGGGTGGGCGGGGATCGAGGGGGTGGGCGGGGATCGAGGGGGTGGGCGGGGATCGAGGGGGTGGGCGGGGATCGAGGGGGTGGGCGGGGATCGAGGGGGTGGGCGGGGATCGAGGGGGTGGGCGGGGATCGAGGGGGTGGGCGGGGATCGAGGGGGTGGGCGGGGATCGAGGGGGTGGGCGGGGATCGAGGGGGTGGGCGGGGATCGAGGGGGTGGGCGGGGATCGAGGGGGTGGGCGGGGATCGAGGGGGTGGGCGGGGATCGAGGGGGTGGGCGGGGATCGAGGGGGTGGGCGGGGATCGAGGGGGTGGGCGGGGATCGAGGGGGTGGGCGGGGATCGAGGGGGTGGGCGGGGATCGAGGGGGTGGGCGGGGATCGAGGGGGTGGGCGGGGATCGAGGGGGTGGGCGGGGATCGAGGGGGTGGGCGGGGATCGAGGGGGTGGGCGGGGATCGAGGGGGTGGGCGGGGATCGAGGGGGTGGGCGGGGATCGAGGGGGTGGGCGGGGATCGAGGGGGTGGGCGGGGATCGAGGGGGTGGGCGGGGATCGAGGGGGTGGGCGGGGATCGAGGGGGTGGGCGGGGATCGAGGGGGTGGGCGGGGATCGAGGGGGTGGGCGGGGATCGAGGGGGTGGGCGGGGATCGAGGGGGTGGGCGGGGATCGAGGGGGTGGGCGGGGATCGAGGGGGTGGGCGGGGATCGAGGGGGTGGGCGGGGATCGAGGGGGTGGGCGGGGATCGAGGGGGTGGGCGGGGATCGAGGGGGTGGGCGGGGATCGAGGGGGTGGGCGGGGATCGAGGGGGTGGGCGGGGATCGAGGGGGTGGGCGGGGATCGAGGGGGTGGGCGGGGATCGAGGGGGTGGGCGGGGATCGAGGGGGTGGGCGGGGATCGAGGGGGTGGGCGGGGATCGAGGGGGTGGGCGGGGATCGAGGGGGTGGGCGGGGATCGAGGGGGTGGGCGGGGATCGAGGGGGTGGGCGGGGATCGAGGGGGTGGGCGGGGATCGAGGGGGTGGGCGGGGATCGAGGGGGTGGGCGGGGATCGAGGGGGTGGGCGGGGATCGAGGGGGTGGGCGGGGATCGAGGGGGTGGGCGGGGATCGAGGGGGTGGGCGGGGATCGAGGGGGTGGGCGGGGATCGAGGGGGTGGGCGGGGATCGAGGGGGTGGGCGGGGATCGAGGGGGTGGGCGGGGATCGAGGGGGTGGGCGGGGATCGAGGGGGTGGGCGGGGATCGAGGGGGTGGGCGGGGATCGAGGGGGTGGGCGGGGATCGAGGGGGAGGGCGGGGATCGAGGGGGAGGGCGGGGATCGAGGGGGAGGGCGGGGATCGAGGGGGAGGGCGGGGATCGAGGGGGAGGGCGGGGATCGAGGGGGAGGGCGGGGATCGAGGGGGAGGGCGGGGATCGAGGGGGAGGGCGGGGATCGAGGGGGAGGGCGGGGATCGAGGGGGAGGGCGGGGATCGAGGGGGAGGGCGGGGATCGAGGGGGAGGGCGGGGATCGAGGGGGAGGGCGGGGATCGAGGGGGAGGGCGGGGATCGAGGGGGAGGGCGGGGATCGAGGGGGAGGGCGGGGATCGAGGGGGAGGGCGGGGATCGAGGGGGAGGGCGGGGATCGAGGGGGAGGGCGGGGATCGAGGGGGAGGGCGGGGATCGAGGGGGAGGGCGGGGATCGAGGGGGAGGGCGGGGATCGAGGGGGAGGGCGGGGATCGAGGGGGAGGGCGGGGATCGAGGGGGAGGGCGGGGATCGAGGGGGAGGGCGGGGATCGAGGGGGAGGGCGGGGATCGAGGGGGAGGGCGGGGATAGAGGGGGAGGGCGGGGATAGAGGGGGAGGGCGGGGATAGAGGGGGAGGGCGGGGATAGGGGGGGAGGGCGGGGATAGGGGGGGAGGGCGGGGATAGGGGGGGAGGGCGGGGATAGGGGGGGGAGGGCGGGGATAGAGGGGGGGAGGGCGGGGATAGAGGGGGGGAGGGCGGGGATAGAGGGGGGGAGGGCGGGGATAGAGGGGGGGAGGGCGGGGATAGAGGGGGGGAGGGCGGGGATAGAGGGGGGGAGGGCGGGGATAGAGGGGGGGAGGGCGGGGATAGAGGGGGGGAGGGCGGGGATAGAGGGGGGGAGGGCGGGGATAGAGGGGGGGAGGGCGGGGATAGGGGGGAGGGCGGGGATAGAGGGGGGAGGGCGGGGATAGAGGGGGGAGGGCGGGGATAGAGGGGGGAGGGCGGGGATAGAGGGGGGAGGGCGGGGATAGAGGGGGGGAGGGCGGGGATAGAGGGGGGGAGGGCGGGGATAGAGGGGGGGAGGGCGGGGATAGAGGGGGGGAGGGCGGGGATAGAGGGGGGGAGGGCGGGGATAGAGGGGGGAGGGCGGGGATAGACGGGGGGAGGGCGGGGATAGACGGGGGGAGGGCGGGGATAGAGGGGGGGAGGGCGGGGATAGAGGGGGGGAGGGCGGGGATAGAGGGGGGGAGGGCGGGGATAGAGGGGGAGGGCGGGGATAGAGGGGGAAGGCAGGGATAGAGGGGGAAGGCGGGGATAGAGGGGGAGGGCGGGGATAGAGGGGGAGGGCGGGGATAGAGGGGGAGGGCGGGGATAGAGGGGGAGGGCGGGGATAGAGGGGGAGGGCGGGGATAGAGGGGGAGGGCGGGGATAGAGGGGGAGGGCGGGGATAGAGGGGGAGGGCGGGGATAGAGGGGGAGGGCGGGGATAGAGGGGGAGGGCGGGGATAGAGGGGGAGGGCGGGGATAGAGGGGGAGGGCGGGGATAGAGGGGGAGGGCGGGGATAGAGGGGGAGGGCGGGGATAGAGGGGGAGGGCGGGGATAGAGGGGGAGGGCGGGGATAGAGGGGGAGGGCGGGGATAGAGGGGGAGGGCGGGGATAGAGGGGGAGGGCGGGGATAGAGGGGGAGGGCGGGGATAGAGGGGGAGGGCGGGGATAGAGGGGGAGGGCGGGGATAGAGGGGGAGGGCGGGGATAGAGGGGGAGGGCGGGGATAGAGGGGGAGGGCGGGGATAGAGGGGGAGGGCGGGGATAGAGGGGGAGGGCGGGGATAGAGGGGGAGGGCGGGGATAGAGGGGGAGGGCGGGGATAGAGGGGGAGGGCGGGGATAGAGGGGGAGGGCGGGGATAGAGGGGGAGGGCGGGGATAGAGGGGGAGGGCGGGGATAGAGGGGGAGGGCGGGGATAGAGGGGGAGGGCGGGGATAGAGGGGGAGGGCGGGAGGCGATAGAGGGGGAGGGAGGGAGGCGATAGGGGGAGGGAGGGAGGCGATAGAGGGGGAGGTAGGGTGGCGATAGAGGGGGAGGGGGATAGAGGTGGAGGGAGCGTGAGTGAGAAGGGTGGCTCAGTTGATTGAAGAATAAAGTGAAATGGAAATAAGGCATCAGGTGGTATTAGGGCCACTGAGCCAGGAAATGACCATGGGTTTGGACAAACTAAACTAAACAGCCCCCAGTGTTGTAACGTCTCAGTGACTCATACTGTGCTCCTTTTCAATGCAGCATTGTATTGCAGTAGCTGATCTTTGTCAGAAGATGTCACTTCCACACAAAATGATCAGAACATAGCAAGAGCATGGATTTGGCTGTGTCTGCACGCACTCACGCCCACTGATTGTAATCACACTGCCAGTCTTTTCACAGGCCTGTGCGCTGATACTCGAAGATTCCAGAATCACTTTGTAATAGGATTTCAGCTGCGGCATATAGGGGACAAAGAGTAGTCTCCATCCCCGGGTTTGGGGGGGACACACACACACACACGTGGAGGGCGGGAATCAGCCAGTGATTCAGATTCCTGATTACTGCTTCCTGAGCTCCTTCTGGAAATTGCTCCTGTTGATTAAAGAGGGAAGTAATGCCTATTATATTCCAAATAGGCATCTGGTGACGGATAGAACTGGAGCCAATCTTTACACACTTTCAATCATTTATTTAGATTTGTACATCACAAGCATACACACCAAACCCAACTGTCACAGTTTCACTGATTTAAGACTAAAATGAAAGCAAAATAATGTGGATGCTGGAAACCTAAAATAAAAGCACAAAGTGCTGGAAACACTCAATAGGTCTGGCAGCATCTGTGAAGAGAGAGACAGTTAACTTTCCAAGTAGAATATGACATCTTTGGAACTGAAGGGAGGTCAAGCTATGATGGGTTTTATGCTGTTGAAATATGTGAGGAGTGCGAGAGGAGGAAGGCGTTTGACAAAGTCCCACATAAGAGATTATTGTGCAAAATTAAAGCGCATGGTTTAACCAGGGCCTGGTTTAGCACACTGGGCTAAATCGCTGACTTTGAAAGCAGACCAAGTCAGGCAAGCATCGTACCAGCCTCCCCGAACAGGTGCCGGAATGTGGCGACTAGGGGCTTTTCACAGTAACTTCATTGAAGCCTACTAGTGACAATAAGCGATTTTCATTTCATTTCATTTTCATGGGATTGGGGGAAATGTATTGAGGTGGATTCAAAACTGGTTGGCAGAGAGGAAACAAAGAGTAGGAATTAATGGGTCCTTTTCAAATTGGCAGGCAGTAACCAGTGGGGTACTACAGGGATCGGTGCTGGGACCCCAGCTATTCACAATATATATTAATGATTTGGATGAGGGATCAAAATGTAGCATCTCAAAAGTTTGCAGATGATACCAAATTAGGTGGGAGGGTGAATTGTGACGAGGATGCAGGGATCCTACAGCAGGATCTGGACAGGTTGGGCGAGTGGGTAAATCAATGGCAGATGCAGTATAACTTGGATAAGTGTGAGGTTATTCATTATGGAAGCAAAAACAGGAAGGCAGATTACTACCTGAATGGTTGTAAATTGGGAGAGGGGAGTGTGCAGCAGGACCTGGGTGTCCTTGTACACCAGTCGCTGAAGGTAAGCGTTCAGGTGCAGCAGGCGGTAAAGAAGGCTAATGGTATGTTGGCCTTCATTGCGCAAGGTTTCAAGTATAGAAGCAGGGATGTGTTGCTGCAATTATACAGGGCCTTGGTGAGGCCACACTTGGAGTATTGTGTGCAGTTTTGGTCTCCTTCTCTGAGGAAGGATGTTCTTGCTCTCAAGGGAGTGCATAAGACCATAAGACATAGGAGCGGAAGTAAGGCCATTCGGCCCATCGAGTCCACTCCACCATTCAATCATGGCTGATTTCAACTCCATTTACCCGCTCTCTCTCCATAGCCCTTAATTCCTCGAGAAATCAAGAATTTATCAACTTCTGTCTTAAAGACACTCAACGTCCCGGCCTCCACCACCCTCTGTGGCAATGAATTCCACAGACCCACCACTCTCTGGCTGAAGAAATTTCTCCTCATCTCTGTTCTAAAGTGACTCCCTTTTATTCTAAGGTTGTGCCCCCGGGTCCTAGTCTCCCCTGCTAATGGAAACAACTTCCCTACGTCCACCCTATCTAAGCCATTCATTATCTTGTAAGTTTCTATTAGACCTCCCCTCAACCTCCTAAACTCCAAAGAATATAATCCCAGGATCCTCAGATGTTCATCGTATGTTAGGCCTACCATTCCTGGGATCATCCGTGTGAATCTCCGCTGGACCCGCTCCAGTGCCAGTATGTCCTTCCTGAGGTGTGGGGCCCAAAATTGCTCACAGTATTCTACATAAGGCCTAACTAGTGCTTTATAAAGCTTCAGAAGTACATCCCTGCTTTTATATTCCAAGCCTCTTGAGATAAATGACAACATTGCATATGCTTTCTTAATTACGGGCTCAACCTGCAAGTTTACCTTTAGAGAATCCTGGAATAGGACTCCCAAGTCCCTTTGCACTTCAGCATTATGAATTTTGTCACCGTTTAGAAAATAGTCCATGCTTTTATTCTTTTTTCCAAAGTGCAAGACCTCGCACTTGCCCACGTTGAATTTCATCAGCCATTTCTTGGACCACTCTCCTAAACTATCTAAATCTTTCTGCAGCCTCCCCACCTCCTCAATACTACCTGCCCCTCCACCTATCTTTGTATCATCGGCAAACTTAGCCAGAATGCCCCCAGTCCCGTCATCTAGATCGTTAATATATAAAGAGAACAGCTGTGGCCCCAACACTGAACCCTGCGGGATACCACTCGTGACCGGTTGCCATTCCGAAAAAGAACCTTTTATCCCAACTCTCTGCCTTCTGCCTGACAGCCAATCGTCAATCCATGTTAGTACCTTGCCTCGAATACCATGGGCCCTTATTTTACTCAGCAGTCTCCCGTGAGGCACCTTATCAAAGGCCTTTTGGAAGTCAAGATAGATAACATCCATTGGCTCTCCTTGGTCTAACCTATTTATTATCTCTTCAAAGAACTCTAACAGGTTTGTCAGGCACGACCTCCCCTTACTAAATCCATGCTGACTTGTCCTAATCCGACCCTGCACTTCCAAGAATTTAGAAATCTCATCCTTAACGATGGATTCTAGAATCTTGCCAACAACCGAGGTTAGGCTAATTGGCCTATAATTTTCCATCTTTTTTCTTGTTCCCTTCTTGAACAGGGGGGTTACAACAGCAATTTTCCAATCCTCTGAGACTTTCCCTGACTCCAGTGACTTTTGAAAGATCATAACTAACGCCTCCACTATTTCTTCAGCTATCTCCTTTAGAACTCTAGGATGTAGCCCATCTGGGCCCGGAGATTTATCAATTTTTAGACCTCTTAGTTTCTCTAGCACTTTCTCCTTCGTGATGGCTACCATATTCAACTCTGCCCCGAGTGCAGCGAAGGTTTACCAGACTGATTCCAGGGATGGCGGGACTGTCATACGAGGAGAGATTGACTAGGTTGGGATTGTTCTCGCTGGAGTTCAGAAGAATGAGGGGACATCTCATAGAGATTTATAAAATTCTAACAGGACTGGACAGGGTAGATGCAGGGAAGATGTTACCAATGATGGGTGTGTCCAGAACTAGGGGTCATAGCCTGAGGGTTCAGGGTAAACCATTTCAGACAGAGATGAGGAGACATTTCTTCACACAAAGAGTGGTGAGCCTGTGGAATTCATTACCACAGGAAGTAGTTGATGCTAAAACTTTGAATATATTCAAGAGGCGGCTGGATATAGCACTTGGGGAGAATGGGATCAAAGGCTATGGGGAGAAAGCAGGTTTAGGCTATTGAGTTGGATGATCAGCCATGATCGTAATGAATGGCGGAGCAGGCTCAAAGGGCCAAAAGGCCTCCTCCTGCTCCTATCTTCTATGTATCTATGTAAGAACAAAGAGAATGTCTAGGATAGGGTAAACAGATAAAATATCAACGGTGTGATGGAACAAAAGGCAAAGGGAGTGGTAATGGTTCCAATAATGAAACAAAGCACCGGTCTAGAGTGAGCATCACAGAATCAGAATCCCTACAGTACAGTACAAAAATTCGGCCCATCGAATGTGCACCGACCTTTGAAAGGCCCTATCCCACTGACAAATGTTGAATTCTTTACCAGTCAGTCTGGCCTCAATAAAACTCGAGATGGATTTGTAGGCATAGTATTATTTATTTTTAACCAACTTAGAAGTCTGACTCGCTTCTCAGGGACACAGAACACAGAACCAGTCTCCTGGACCCCTTGGAAACGAATGAGGACCGAGACAAAGGGATCTCTGCAAATATATTCAAATGGCATCAGGTTTCACATACAGATTCCCATAGGTCATCCTATACCCCTCCTGACCTGGCCATACATCCTAATTGGCTCACTTCTCATTCCTTAACCCTGGGCCTCTTGTTACCCAGCATCCTTTTCCCATCCTCTACCAGACACCCCTCCCCCCTTCCTCGCCATGCTTTCTGAAATCCTTTGTGCTTTGTCTTTTGTGAACTCACTAGAATTAAACTGGCCTACATCTACATTACTGGAACTAATATTTAAACTAACTATTTTATATCACATTCGTCACCACACCCTGTAACCTCACCCTAAGGGGCAATTTAGCATGTCCGATCCACCTAAACTGAAAATCTTTGGGCTGTGGGAGGAAATCGGAGCACCCGGAGGAAACTCACGCAGACACAGAAGAATGCCAAACTCCGCACAGTCACCCAAGATGGGAATCAAACCCAGGCCCTGGTGTTGAGGCAGCAGTGCTAACCACTGCGCCACCATGTTAATGGCAGAATAATGAAATCTGGCTGAAAACAAAAAACATGAAAACAAGATACAGACTGGCACTTGGCAAATAAAATGTATCAAAATGCCAGTTTCAGTTTGTGTCTATTTATACTGGCACAAGTGAATTGCCAGTAAATGTTCTGGATCCAGTTAAATAATTCACAACACCAACCAGTTAGATGCTCTGGCTCCCCTTGTTTACGTTGTTACACTATGTTACGTTAACAAAAAGATTAACACGAAGAACACAGTCATCAAGCCAAAGGAACGTCTTGGATTCAAAAACAAAGGAGCTGCCTCAAACTCCCATTTCTCAGTGCAGGCATTCAGGTCAAAAAGCCGGAATATTTCCCTCCAGCAGCTTATATGTGAATATGCAGTGGCCTCAAATTCTGCATGTTCACCTAAAAGGTAGAAGAAGTCGCCATAGTCCCAGATGACCCTCGGCCGATTTCCCGTTTGAGGGGGGAGAGCTGACTGGTGGTGATTAAACCGGAGGGTCACCACACCTCAGACGAGGGGCCTTTACCTAAACATACAAAAAATGACAGACAGGAAAAGATGCTGTGGTCCACGCAGCCTGCCCTATGCAACTGCAGTACAATGCCGTCACAATTTATACCGTATACTATACCCATACAATGCCTTGCTGAAATGTGAGAAGCCAATGAAAATTAAGGAATACTAAAGTTATGGCGGGGGTGGGGGGCACTCATCCTGTACAATGTTCCCTAAAAAAAAGTATGGTACTATCCTGATTCGTTGAATGAGATGCAGAAGGTGACTCAGCTATAAAACCACTCCAGCCGTTTTAATATAGCAGAGGTTTATGACGTTCAGCAGTGAGCTAAATGCTAGTAATTGAATCAAGCTGTTCTGATGACACAGCGAGCAGCAGCAATGCTGGATGGAGTATCTGGAAACATCAGCAGCCTGGGATTGAATTACTTATTCCAGTTCATCACTAATCACCCGTACCTCTCGCTCTCACTGCCGCTCGTTGAATGAATGAAATAAAAGGTCAGTTGTGACACAGAGCTACGGATCAGGTTTGACTTGGGATTGAGATTAAGCTGACCTCAGCTGGGACAAGCAGTCAGTGTCCTAGATTCGGACTGGGAATAATGACTGGAGTTTCTCGCCTGATTAATATTCTATGGCATGCCTTTTTACACAGCAAAATCCCCCGCCCTCCCCAAACCCAGCTCCAGAGTATTGCGTAGGTTCGGTATTGGGCAAGAACAGAATCAAGGGAGAAGAATGAGCACACTTCTCCTTAACCATCACTCCAATCATCTTTTAAGCAGCCTACTAGGGGCTTCCTGCTATTGGACGATTTGGAGGGGGTGGGGGGGCACGTTTATTAACCTGCATTCTTACATAAAGGAAAGTTTTACACAAGCAGCATCCAGTATTTAGGATAGACTGCCCAAGGAAGTTAATAGAGACGGATTGCGCTGGCCATTAGAGGGGGGCATGAGTGTACAAGACACCGAGCAGTGCTTGGGTTTTTGCTAACATTTCCCCGCAGTGTATTGTGGCCCCAATCCTAGGGAAACGGCACAGCATCTTCAAACCAAGGAGGAACCATTCATTAACATGGAGCAGCACTCCAACAGATACACACATTCCTAAAACCAGTCACAATCATGATGCACCACTCTCACACACATTCTTAAATCCAATCAAACACACAGCTCCAACACATTCATTCCTCGCCTGTTTATCTTTCCTAATACACCAGGACAATAACTTTTCAGTTGAAAAATGTTTTTGCCCGAGGATGTGCTCTCACTGCTGCTATCCCCAATTCTCCAAAGTTAGTGATGAACTGCTGCAGTCCTCATGGAGATGGTTCTCCAACAACATTGTTAGATAGGACATTCTTGGATCATGCATGGCAATGATGATCAATGTAGAGTTACAGTAATGTGCAACTTGAGAGAGAACCTGGGACATAACGACATTCCATATTCAACAGGAATGGTCTCTCATATCCCTTTATCACACATTTAGGTGACTGTTTGTACCCCTCCTCCCGGGACAGGAACGCCAACTTTGAGGCACTATAACCATTGCCGACTGAAATGGCACTTTGGCCCTATGAGACACAGACTCTTGCTAGTGTTGTGCTTCACGAATAATGGCAGCCAGCCAGCATCTCACTCAAGCTGATCATTCCTTGTGAGAGTATAAACAAGAGAGAGGCTAATCAAGGCACACACTCACACACAAGCTCCAGTAGAGGTCCACAGAGCCCAATTGTACTGTATCTGCTGCTTGTGCAAAGATCAACTAATTAGGTATAGACTAGAAACTTTCCTGGTCTAAATATGTATTTCTTACCCACACTCTTAATACAGAATGAGCAATGACTCCTGCATTAAACAGCGATTGTATAGGAGACGAGCTCTCCTGGAGTAGTGTAACAAACACTCCAGCTGCTAAAATATATTTTTTAAACAAATTCCAACTCAATTCATTCTATAAACAACAGAACATTCAATGCTCTGCTTTTATCGCAATGCTGCATCTCACTGGATAACAATCCTACCTTTGTGCAGACAACCAGTACTGGAATGCCCAAATTGTGTGTTAGTACATTCTCTCCCAGCGGCAAAACCACCTCCTCCTCGTCCTGTCCAGATACCGGGGCTCTTCTCTGCGGGGACCCATGCGTTCCTTCTTCAGGCTCCACGTACTCCTGGAATTCCTTCACCACTAGGGGCAGAGATGATGAGAGTGGCACAGCATTAGGAGCAAGACAAGACATTGGATTAATCCTACAGTTCACTGCAAATTAGTAGGCAGCTTTCTCTACTCGCCTCCCAATCCAAGATCTCCTTTCTCGCTCCTTAACTCACTCATGATTCAAAACAGACGTATCTGCGATGATTAAAAAGCCAGATCCTTTGCAAAAAGACACCAACTCAACAATAAATAATGTGTTGCGCCAGTTGTCTATTCCACATTTCGCTGTCCTGTGGGGGGAAAACCCATTCTAAACTCATCCTGCTTGAGGCTGTGAATTTTGTAATACCTTGCTGTGTGAGCCACTTACAAAATTCACAGCCTACAGCAAATTTACTGGTTGAAATTTACAGGCATTTGGTGAAGCTAGTCGCAGCTGCTGACACACACACTCAATATGCAATCATTTCCTGAATTATAGTCAACGCATTCATTTTTTCTCTACAGATGCTGCCTGACCCAAGTATTTCCACATTTTGTTTTTATTGCACCTTTTGCTGGGTCTTGTGTTACCACCATTTATGACATGCACATAGAATCACGTGTCCCACACACAGCTGGTGGGATCTGGACATGTTTGAAGCAGTGTGAACAGGGCGGCACAGTGGTTATCACTGCTGCCTACACAGTGTCAGCGACCTCTATTTGATTCCAGCCTTGGGTGACTGTTTGTGTGGAGTCTGCACGTTATCCCAGTGTGTGCGTGGGGTTTCCTCCCACAGTCCAAAGATGCCCAGGTTAGGTGGGTGACGGGGATAGGGTGGGGCAGTGAGCCTAGATAGAGGCTCTTTCAGAGGGTTAGTGCAGAGGAAAATGGGCTGATTGGCCTACTTCTGCATTGCAGGGATTCTATGGACCGCTCTTTCATTTTACATACAGGCACCAGAACAAACCAACAGTCCAAAGGGTCATTGAAAATAGCACAACTAGCAAAACCAGAACCACTGAAAATAGATAAGAGAACCTAAATTGAATAACATCAAGGAATTTTCACATTGGAGCTGGATTGGCACACAGGATATAACAAACAGTAGCAACATGGATGCAAAATTGGTTGTGTAATAGGAAACAGATGTCAATGGATATTTTTCAGGCGAGAGCAAGGTTTGCAGTGGTGTTCCCATGGTGTGGGTATTGGGGCCCTTGCTTTTCCGGATATATTTTAATGATCCATATTTTGGTGCTCGGGGACAGTTTCAAACTTTGCAGGTGACACAGAACTTGCCTGTGAGGGTAGGGTTGGAGTGGGCAGACAGGTATCAGGTGAAGTCAATGCGGAGAAGTGTGAGGTGATACATTTTAGGAGGAGGAACATGGAGACACAATATAAATAAGGGGTAATAATAATCTTTATTGTCACAAGGAGGCCTACATTAACACTGCAATGAAGTTGCTGTGAAAATCCCCTAGTCGCCACATTCCGGCGCCTGTTCGGATGCACAGAGGTAGAATTCAGGATGTCCAATTCACCTAACAGGCACGTCTTTGGGACTTGTGGGAGGAAACCAGAGCACCCGGAGGAAACCCACACAGACACGGGGAGAACATGCAGACTCCGCACAGACAGTGGCTCAAGCGGGAATCGAACCTGGGACCCTGGCGCTTTGAAGCAATAGTAACAGTACAGTTCTGGGTGCCACACATTGGAGAGTGTAAAAAGGGGTTTGTAAGAATGGCTCCAAGGATGAGAAACTTCAGTCATGAGGAAATATTGGAGAGATTGGGACTGTTCTCCTTGGAGGAGAAGGTGAAGAGGAGATTTGATAGAGATGTTCAAAATTATGGAGGAGGCTGGACAGAGCAGACAGGGAGAAACTGTTCCTACTCAATAAAGGATCGAGAATGAGGGGGCACAGATTTAAAATGATTTTCAAAAGAAGCCAGCGATTGGGGCCTGGAAGTGTGGTGGAAGCAGCTTCAATTGAGGCGTTCAAGAGGACATTAGGTGATTATGGGAATAGAAACAGTGAGCACGCGTACGGGGAAAAGGCAGGACAAAGCACAAAGTCATGATGGTCAGAGAGCTAGTGCAGACATGATGGCCTCCTCTTGCAGCATAGTAATTCTGTGATTATGCACGTTTTGCTGGTTTATATATTTTTACGGGAAGCTGGGGAGTTGTATACCAGCATTACTCTCCCACAATCTGAACTATATAATACCGCTGATAAACACCCTGAAACTATCCCCACCATAATGCCCGAAGCAGCAATGCAGAAAAAAGGTTTTTACAATATGGTGCAAACTCCTTAACAGCAGTGGTTGATTTCCCGCTGACACACACGTCACCAGTGATCGCCCAGTAATCTGTCTCAAAGACACTGAAATGGTGACTGAACAGATCAGCAGTCACGCACCACCTTAGAAGCCGATCATAGCACTTTGATTGTTATTTGGTCGCTTCTCGGCCTTTTGGCCAAGATCAAGCCCAAGATGAGGTGCAATGCCTTCTATTGGCAGCTTGGATCTTGTATGTCTCTCTGTGGAGACCATGAATTGGATTAAATTTGAATTGGATTTTGGAGCAAACAATGAAATGGATTAAGGGCATGCCCTGTCCATGCTTCGTAACTTTAAGAATGGAATAAAGAATTTAAGATATTGTTCTTGGTGGTTGCTGCTCATTCCTCAAGATTAAGATCTGGATCAAAATGCCCCTCTTAGCTTTCTGGAATGGAACATTGTTGACTTCACGAAGTGTTATGTTGCACCGGGGACATGCCTTCCCCCTCTGCTGTCAGTTCAGAAAGACATATACACACACGGTTTAAAAATAAAGCCAAAGACAGAACCCCCTAGATTTATCCGATAATATAAAATACCCTAAACCAAGCTTGAAATTCTATCAATGCTAATCACAGAATATTTCAAGGCTTAAACAGAGACCAAAGAAACCCTTTGCATATTTACAGAAATTCTTTCAGTAGACAATTGCATTTATTTTGTACATTGAATGCAGCAACGGACAGTCAGAAATCTGTTTGAACTCAGCTTTCAGTGCAGTGCACCTCCCTCTCAAAGCAAATAATGCAGTATAATAGACTGATCAATTATCCAAGATTACCCAAACAATGGTCATTTATTCATGGTGGAGAGATGATCAGTTACACCCATAGCAAATGGAAATAGTCCTGCAAATACAAATTTGCTCCAGTTTCATAGCTCCACTTTTAAACCAACTCCAGCTGTGTAAATCATAGGCGTGTACAGACACAACAAACTCAAAGTAGCACCTTCCATTTATCATAGAATCCCTACAGTGCAGAAGGAGGCCATTCTGTCCATCGAGTCTGCACCGGCCTGTGGAAAGAGCACCCTACTTAAGTCCACGCCTCAAACCTATCGCCATAACCCCACCTAACCTTTTGGGCATAAAGAGGCCAACCCACACCTAACCTGCACATCTTTGGACTGTGGGAGGAAATCCGAGCGCCTGAAGGAAACCCACGCACACACGGGGAGAACGTGCAAATTCCACACAGAAAGGCACCCAAGGTCGGAATTGAACAGGGTCCCAGGCACTGTGATGCAGCAGTGCTAACTACTGTGCCACCATGCCACCCATAAACAGGCTCCTCTTTTCACTCACCCACTTAGCACATTATAAATATCCCACTGTACTTGATAGCAAGCAAATTTGGAACAGGTGATGAGTTGCGATTGAAAGCTTTAAAGAAAGCCAGAGACCAGGATGCAGTGGAGGAGTGGGGGAATGGGGCATAGGGAGAGAATCTCAGATTGGGAGCTCTAAGTAACTGAAGGTGCAGCCATCAATGATGTAGCCAGAGGGAAATCTGGAGTCAGAGGGATAAAGCTGAAGAGAGTGCAATTGAGAGACTGGAAATGGTTGCAGAAAAGGTTGGATGAGAATTGGAAGGATTTAATCACAGGGGGGAAATTTCAAGTGATTCACTGTGGGATTGGGAATCAACATAGGCCAAATAGAACAGGGGACAGGAAGTGGGATGGCACAGGTAGGATATGGGTTTTGGATTAGTTTCATATCAAATGGCCACAACCAGTGGTGAGAAGTTATGGTGTGATCTAATTAATTTAAGATGGAATGAATAGTGCAAATTAAATAAACTATTTTTTCAGTGAGCTATTCCAGAACAAAGGGATTGCCTATGGAAATCACATCTCAAAAGTGATTATCAGAATTTGACAGACATTAGTTAGAACAGTGGAATTTTCCTTTATATTCATTTATGGGATGCGGGTGTCGCTGGCTCGGTCCAGCATTTATTGCCCATCCCTAGTTGCCCTCGGGAAGGTGGAGCTGCCTTCTTGAGCCGCTGCAGGTAGGTACACCCACAATGCTGTTAGGGGTTTAAAAAACAAAATCTAGCCTTCTGCCACGTATGACTCCAAAAACAGATAGTTGTCTCTACGATCCCCACTGACCTCAATTTTACTAGGGCTCCCTGATGCCACACTCAGTCAAACACAACCTCGATATCAACGGTAGTCACTCTCACCGTTGGAATCCAGCTCTTTCATCGCTGTTCGAATGAAGGCTGCATTGAGTGTTGCGTTAAGTGGCTTTGGCTGAACCCAAACCCGAGCCTTATGACTAACTGCAATGAGATAGCTCTGCTGACGACACCTTCCATCATTTGGCTGATAATTAAGAGTAGATTGATGGTGTGGTGGGGTAATTGGCTGGGCCAGGTTGATGCTCCTTTTGGGAACAGGACTTACCTGGTCAATTCTCCACACCATCAGGGTGCCCTATTTGCACGAGATCAGCTTGGCCAGCAGCTAGCTGTGGAACAAATGGTTAAATTGAAAATGTTTCATCTTATCCTGCACGCCCATGTCTCCGAAATGAGCATGGTCTACATTGTGGTCACCCTGATCAGTGATAAAGTGCAGCACTCCCACAAGTCTTTCATTATCACAGCTGTTACTGTGGTAACTCTCACTCCTCATTTGCATCAATTTCCATTTTCTTTCATCTGTTTTTGTTAACTTCATTCATCTCATTTCTTTTACAGGATTCTGCTGATGCTGCTGCACTTGCAAGCACGACAGTCACTGCATTCGAAAGTAATTCACTGCATGAAGCACCTTCATGGATTGGCATATGGTGATGTGAAAATACAAGCATTTTTCAAATATTCTTCAAAACTAAAACTGGATAATTAATTAACTCTCTGTTCTCAATGGGTGGAGTTCTCAAGTTTCTACATCCAATGAGACAGAGGAAACAGACACATTATGTTCGCAAACCAAACTGCTACTCCAGCACAGCAAGTCACACCCTCCTCATCTCTCCAAAATTAGATCTGTTACTTCCCATTTCACAGACTGTTGGTCTACTGTGACTGAGATATTATATAGATGAAACATGGGAGTTGAATTAATGAAGGGCGTTATCAACCAATAATGGGGGTTATAACACTAACCAATAATCACTGAACACTTACTTCAGCCACAACCCACGCCAGCTTGGCTCAGTTGGCACCAGTGTCCGCCACAGAAGGACACGGGTTTAAATCCACGCTAGGACTTGAGCAGATGAGAGAGGATGCCATTGCAGTGCAATCCTGGGGGAGTGCAGCATTGTTTCAAGTGCTATCCTGTGGATAGGTTAACTCGAGATGCTACTCGTGAGACTGTGGAAGATTTGGTCTTGGGTGAATCTTCCCTCAGCCAGTACCAAACAGCCAAGCCAAATCATCCGTCTCTTTGTGATCTGTGGGACCTTGCTGCAGCGACACTCGCATTATTCCAAAACAGTCTGCATGTGATGTACACATGTTCTGTGGAGTTTTACTGACAGATATTGTATATATGTCAGTGACAGATTCTTCCCAGTATGTTTCTTGTACATATGGGGATTCCAGAGCTTTGGGTCTTGTCTGCTTCGTCAGGTCGACATAAAACAGTCCACACTACCACCTGAAGAAATGAAAGTTAAATGCACCACCATTCACATATTTAAATGGTCGCAGAAAGTGAGTAAGCATATCATACCCCCACCCCCATCAAGGAGTCAAAGCATTTAGAAAGAGGGAAAATTCAAAGGAAAAAGACGATCTCGCGCCACTTTGTGTCACTGACCAGCACGAACATGCTGCGCTACCCATTCACTTCTCATTTTGACAAAGAAAAATGTAAATCTGCTTCTAGCTTTCATTCTGATGGCAATCTTTCCAAAGAGGATTAGGCACTCAGCAGCAAGGACTGTCTATGATGTCATCTCATTGGCAGCCACTACTTTGTATTCAAGAATACAAGCTTTGTGTTGGGTGCATGAGCTCATCTTTGAGTGGGTAAATTTGAGTGCGCACCTACCCCCTGAATAAAACAATAGGAAACTGCTGACCCTGCTATTCTGTGGAGTCTTTCAGGCGTCTTGGGAAAATCTGCACAGCCGTGTGTATTTTATGCCAATGTTTTCCTGGATTTACACAGTGGCTCATATCTGCTGCCAGAATATGTAACACCTGCCAGCGTAGCAGTCACCGAGAACAAGGCAAGTGCCACCTAGAGGGAGGCACCAAAGCATAGGTGACAGACCTCCTCAGGAGAGCAGAGAGAAAGACACAGAGGATATCATGCATCTTTACGGTCAAGCACAAGGGCATTCTCCCTGGTTTGCAGTAGCCATAGCACAGGCTTTATTATCAAACAAAGTCCTAGATTCAATTCTCTGTGTCAAGTAAATAGAGTTCTGCAGGAACAGCAACTGGAGTGCTACAACTTGGTCTCAGTGCCTGTAACGTGAAGTCACTGGGATGGGAGGAACTGAGGGGGGAAAAACAATGTCCTGAAATTTGGAATGCTGTCCAGTGATGCTTGGATATAAAGTATACATTTGAATCTACTTGGTTGGGAAGCCCTCGATAGTCACTAGACAGTGCTAGCTGCCTGGAGTCATTTGAAGATTGGTCTAGATATCAGGGGTTCCCGGCACTCCTGGAAAAGAAAATTAGCAACATTTATAAATCTGTTCTAAATAGCTAAAGAAGCAGCTATCAGATCACATGTCTGACCTCTTGGCCAAGCAAGGTGGAGGGAAGGAGAAAATCCAAAAGAGGAGAACCTAGGGCGAGGGGAACACAACTGTTACCACAACATAATCAGAATCTAGCAGACAGTTCTCATAAATAATACCTGGCTAGGGGGAAACCAAAACATGTCCTGAATTCTTTACTGTATTACCTTGAACTCTGCTGAAGAAAACAAAACAAGACAAAGTTCTTGCACAAAAGATGCTGCCACCAGGCACTTCACTTCCCAGGCCCAGCACAGCCCGAGAGGAAGAGTTAAACAGAAAGAATCTAATCAGAGCTGCAGACAGCCATTGGCCCCGGTAGCCATAAATGTCAGTGTCTCCACTTCACCCACAGCAGTGAGGCGATACTATAATAGAACCAGAATCACTTGCCATTTTTTGTTATTTGTGGCTGCCGCAGAAACTATACCACCTATGTAGTACTATCCAGTGCCATGTGAGAGTACTTTTAAGAAATGGGTGTTTATCAGTGATGTCAGAGAGTGGGTGCAGCTGGGCTGCCTGTCAGCTTTTTACTTTTGTTTTAGGCTGTTTTGCTGCAGGGGTTTTAGTTTCATTTTCAAAGCTGGATAGCTGCAGTCACAGCCATAAGGTGTATTAGTCTCTCTCTCTGTAATCTAAAGACTTTAAATCGATCCTTTAGTGATTTAAAACTACTAACTGCTCTCAATAGTGAATTTAAACCTGATCTTTGTGTTTTAAAGGTTTTTTTTAAAGTCTTATGGATGTCAAAAGGAAAGCTTAAGGATTACTTAGTGTTGTACTCTTTGGGGGTTGTATTTGAATTGATGGTTGTTAAGATGTTCACTGTATGTTTTAAAAAGTTTCATAGAATAAACATTGTTTTGCTTTAAAAAATACTTTTCCATTTCTGCTGTACCACACCTGTAGAGTGGGCCGTGTGCTCCCCATACCACAATCTATTAAAAGTTGTGGGTCAGCACGGTAGCATTGTGGATAGCACAATTGCTTCACAGCTCCAGGGTCCCAGGTTAGATTCCGGCTTGGATCACTGACTGTGCGGAGTCTGCACATCCTCCCCGTGTGTGCGTGGGTTTCCTCCAGGTGCTCTGGTTTCCTCCCACAGTCCAAAGATGTGCAGGTTAGGTGGATTGGCCATGATAAATTGCCCCTTAGTGTCCAAAATTGCCCTTAGTGTTGGGTGGGGTTACTGGGTTATGGGGATAGGGTGGAGGTGTTGACCTTGGGTAGGGTGCTCTTTCCAAGAGCCGGTGCAGACTCGATGGGCCAAATGGCCTCCTTTGCACTGTAAATTCTATGAAAACTCCATGATACACTTTGGGGTTCTCTAAACCCTGGTTCATAACACCAGTAATAAAAAAAATTCCCCAACACGAGGCACCATGTTAAGAGACATTTAAGATGATCGAAGTAGCCAATGGAGCAGATAGCAAGCAACTATTTGCTCCAGTGGGGAGTCCAGAACAAGGGGGTATTTACATAAAATTAGAGGCAGACAATAGTACCTGTACTGAAGACATGTGCTCCTGAACTGACTGCACCCTAAGCCAAGCTGTTCCAGTACAGCTAAAATTCCCTGCAATGTGGAAAACTGTCCAGGAATATCTTATCCAAAAAAAGCAGGACAGATCCAAACAGGCCAATTGCCGTTCCGTCAGTGTACTCGCAATCATCAATATCAAAGTGATTAGGGGGTTGCCGATCACACTGTCAAGCGGCACTTGCTCAGCAATAACCTGCTCACTAAGGCTCGGTTTAGATGCTGCCAGAGCTCCAGGCCTCATCCAGCCTTGGTCCAAAAAAATGGATAAAAGCTGAATTCAAGAGAGAGTGACTGCCCTTAACATGAAGGCAGTCTGCTGAGGCTGGGGGCCGTCAATCGACAAACTCAAAACTGAGATTAATAAGTCTTTGTTAGGCAAGAGTATGAAGGGTAATGAGACCAAGTTGGGCACATGGAGATACAAGTCTGCCACGATCGAATTGAATGGTGAAACGTGCTCAAGGGGGGTGAATGGCCGACTCCTTTTCTCAGTCCACACTCCCCCAATTCTCATTGACCCATCTGCATCAAAATTCAAGATACTAACCTGAAATGTGAGCCTTCAAAGCGTGAAACGAGGACGAGTTACATAAACCTAGTTTGTATTCACTTCAATTTCAAAATTTGAGGGGGTTCTGATCAAAGTTGTTAAACTGATGAAAGAATTTATTTGATGGGGTTGATGGAGAACCTATTGCCTCGAGGGACATCCAGAACAAGGGGGTGCAATCCAGAAATTAAAGCCAGTCTATTGAGTGGAATTAGGACTAGTGTGGTGTGGAAATTTGGCAATCTCCAAGTCCCTCAACGCCAAAATGATTGTGTGCATTTGAGATTAAGAGAGAGTTTCAAGACCGAGATCAATAGATTTTTAAGTTAGGGTATCAGGAGTTATGTGGGACAGGTAGGTAAATGAAGTTTGAGTTCGAGATCAGCTGCAATCGAAGAGACTGGCGAAGCAGGTCTGAAAGGATAAATGCGAGCCTTTTGTCACTGTTAGCATCCCAGCGGCCAGAGTTTACATGCTTTCACGGCATGGCTACTTCAACATGCATTACTATCAGGCCATTCAAAAATCACTTTTGATGAACAATGCAGCAACAGCGAGCAAACTCTCAACAGTTTCAATCCCTAATGTTCCACTGAGATGTGCAGAGATTAGAGACTGCAGGCAAGGATGCTTGCAAGACAGACAGGGCGGTGCAAACAAAAGAGGTGCGGAGTCTGCTTAGTTACTATCATCCTGCAACTTAATTTTTTTAATTTATAAATTTAGAGTACCCAATTATTTTTTTTTCCCAACTAAGGGGCAATTTAGCGTGGCCAATCCACCTACCCTGCACATCTTCGCGTTGCGGGGGTGAAACCCACGCAGACACGGGGAGAATGTGCAAACTCCACACGGGCAGTGACCCAGGGCCGGGATTCAAACCCGGGTCCTTGGTTCTGTGATGCAGCAGTGCTAACCACTGTGCCACCCTTCCTGCAACTTTTAATTCCAGTTTTTAATTTGCCCTGGTGGGATTTGAACCCAGATCCCTGGAGCATTACACTGGATTACTAGTCCGGCGACAATACCACTGCCTCCCCAGCAGGTCTGATGCAACAAAACACTGGTTCATCAATTCTTCAACAACAGGATTAATTATTCGTGCTCACCCTGAAAACAAAATACAGTATTGGAGGCCATTCAATTTGGATTTGGTTGATCTGCAGCCTCATGCCATATTCCTTCGCTCTACGTCTATTTTAGTACATTCGGTTAACAAAAATCTGCCAATTTCGCACTAAAATTTACAGTGACCGAGCATTAATAGTCATTTGGAGAAGAAAATTCCAAAGTTCCACTAGCCTTTTCATTTGGAAGTGTTTCCCCATTTCAATCCAACTCTGATTTTTAAGACTATTTCCCCCTCACCCCACCCACACACGCCAACGGGGTTAGTTTCTCTCCATCTACCCTATCTGCTTCCTGTATCAAATCATCTCTTAACCTTGTAAATTCCAGGGACCACGCCTCTAGTTTCTGTAATCGCTCCTCATAATTTAACTCCAGGACTATTCTGGTAAAGCAATGCTGCACTCCCTCCAAATCCAATATATATTTCCTCAGATATGATGCCCAGAGCTGCTCACGATACCCATGGTGTAGTCTAACCAGGGCTTTGTACAACTGAAGCATGACTTCCACCCACTTATAGTCTAGTTTCCAGATATCAAACCCAACTCGACAAGTCACTTTGGACCTCCACTTGGGGAAGGGACCATAAGACATAGGAGCAGAATTAGGCCACTCGGCCCATCGAGTCTGCTGCACCATTCAATCATGGCCGATATTTTCTCATCCCCATTCTCCTGCCTTCTCCCCATAACCCCTGATCCCCTTATTAATCAAGAACCTATCTATCTCTGTCTTGAAGACACTCAGTGATTTGGCCTCCACAGCCTTCTGCGGCGAAGAGTTCCACAGATTCACCAGCCTCTGGCTGAAGAAGTTCCTCCTCATCTCTGTTTTAAAGAATCGTCCCTTTAGTCTGAGATAGTGTCCTCTGCTTCTAGGTTTTCCTACAAGTGGAAACATCCTCTATCCAGGCCTTGCAGTATCCTGTAAGTTTCAATAAGATCCCCCCCTCATCCTCCACCTGCACCGAAGGAGGGGAGTGGGGGAATCATCTATCTGCATCCAGTGGTTGGGGTTAGCTCTCCAGCAGCTTTCATGGTTGGGGTGAGAGGTCATCTGCTTGTTCAATGTCCTAAACCCGAGGTCACGACCCTGCCCCTGGATCTGATTAATTCTAATTGAAAAGCTGAATAACCGTGGATGCTGGAATAATTCTACTGATGCTGGGCGTCAGCTTCATGGACATGACGGGGTGGGCGTGAGTCTGCTTCCTGCTCATTGGCCAAAGGACCACGAGGGTAGTGGGTGCCTGGAACTCGCTGCCGGAGGAGGTGGTGGAAGCAGGGACGATAGTGACATTTAAGGGGCATCTTGACAAATACATGAATAGGATGGGAATAGAGGGATACGAACCCAGGAAGATTTTAGTTTAAACGGGCAGTATGGTCGGCACGGGCTTGGAAGGCCGAAGGGCCTGTTCCTGTGCTGTACTTTTCTTCGTTCTTTGTTTGTACCTTTTCACCATTAAGTACCCTGTTCTGTCCTTTTCCGTACAAAGTAAATTTTATGCCCCCATCCACACTGCTTAAAATGCTAAATTATATTGGAAAATGTTGATGAATGGCTATCACAAAGTCATAATAAATACAGTGAATAGTTGAGGTCCCAACACCAATTGGTGCAGGACACCAGAAGTCAAATCCAGCCACTGAGAATATTGCACATTATCCTGACTCTGTCTCTTGTTGCCCAGCCACTTCCCTAACCAGCCCAATAATTTGCCTACAATGCCTTTAGCGAACAGTCACTTACGAGAGATTTTACCAAATGCCTCCTCACGTCCACATAAACAACATCCATACCCACTCAACTCACTTCATCAAAAACTGCATGATCTTTTGTTGTTGAGCTCTGGATGAGTTCAAGAGATTTCCCCAAACTGATGAGCTCATTGCCCCAGAGTGCTTTGGTGTCAGGGGAGTAACCAGCTAGTGGGAAGTGCTCAGTGGGAGCAGAGATGGGCGAGCTGCAGACTTAACCAAGTTACAGCCTACCTACTTCCCATTTTAAACAAGCTTAATGCCTTAAACAACTGAAACAATGGTTAAAAAAAAGTGAAGAAACAATATGCCAGAGTTAAAAAAATAGCAAGAAATCAGGCAGCCAAAGTAAACTGCATTATCAAACTATTATGGTGCCAGGATCCTCTAGTATTCCCAGAGTTGATGTGCTTTGCACATTCAGCTTAATTGTCTTGTATGGTAGGGTACATCTGAAATCTGCAAGGGCCAGTCTGAATTGGATTTAAATCTTGCACGGGACAAAACCACAACCATCTCATGTAACAGTAACAAAAACAAAAAATCCTGGACAATCTCAGCAAGTCAGCATCTGTGGAGAGGGAAGGGTGGAGAGAGAAGGGAGCTAACGTTTTGAGTCACCCCACTTGGGCCATCTGTTCCCTGTTCCTAGCTGTCTTTTGACACACCGCTTACATTTGTTCTGCCATTAACACATTCTAATCTCTTAACGTGGCACTATCAGCACCCTTCATAGAATTTAGAATGCAGGAGGAGGCTATTCGGCCCATCGAGTCTGCACCACCCCTTGGAAAGAGCATCCTACTTACGCCCACGTCGCCACCCTGTCCCCGTAACCCAATAACCCCACCTAACCTTTTGGACACTTAAGGGGCAATTTACCATGGCCAATCCACCTAACCCGCGCATCTTTAGACTGTGTGAGGAAACCGGAGCACCCGGAGGAAACCCACGCAGACACGGGGAGAAAGTGCAAATTCCACTGGGGAACTGTGTAAGCAAGCCATGTTGGCTGGGTATGGTTGTTGGCTGGGGAGGTGTTATTTACTGAGTTATGTTTACATTTGTAAATGTTGTTATAAAATCATAAATGCCATAATAAAACGTTTTCAAAAATAAGAAAGTGCAAACTCCACACAATCACCCAAGGCCGGAATTGAACCCGGGACCCTGGAGCTGTGATGCAGCAGTGCTAACCACTGTGCCACCGTTAATCACCTCCATTTACATTCCTTTCGTCTTTTTGTTCACGACATCTTTGTCAATCTCCACATATCGCTGGCCCCCGATTCAGCCCCACTGCTCCACACGCCCCCCCAACACAGTTTGACCTTACTTCAGTCCAGCTTTGACGAAGAGTCATCCAGACTCGAAACGTTAGCTTCCTTTCCCCCCCCCCACAGATACTGTTAGACTTGTTGAGATTGTCTGGTATTTTCTATTTTTGTTTCAGATTCCAGCATCTGCAGTAAATTGCTTTCATCATCGAACAGTAAATTCTACCTCCGAGGCATAGTTGACACCTCAGCTCATAGTTTATCGATCCCCCCACAGTATTAATTAATGAGCGTGGAGTTTTCCTGATCTTGTAGCCGACATTTCTGCCTCAATCAAACATGACTAAATATGAGATTAACTGGTCATTTATCTCAATGTTGTGAAAAAAAAAGCATATAACTACATAACAACACTCCACTTTAAAAGTCCTATAACTGCTACACAAAGCTGGAAGGATTGACAAGAATGAATCACTAACTACTAACACCCCACCACATATTGAAAATCAAAGGGACGTTTGCAAGAATAGTGATAAGTCCCTCCTACTCTTCTCCACTATAGGAATGCACCAGACCGAGTCAAAAATAAAGACCTGCATTCATATACTGCTTTTCACAATATCTGCCATTTTTAGAACTCTTTACAAATAATGAAGTATAGGCACTGTTGTAATGTCAGCAAGATCAAACAAACGAAGCATGGGCGAATGCTGTGCTGGTACCAAGTGCCGTACAGAGCATTGTCAGAGGCTTGTACGAGATCACCCTCCCATCCATTTCAGGGAACAGGAGACGTATGACCTGGGACCATATTATAATTGTAATAATAATCGCTTGTCATAAGTAGACTTTCAATGAAGTTACTGTGAAAAGCCCCTAGTCGCCACATTCCGGCGCCTGTTCAGGGAGGTTAGTACAGGAATTGAACCCACGCTGCTGGCCTTGTTCTGCATTACAAGTCAGCTGTTTACAGGGGCTTATTTAGCACAGGGCTAAATAGCTGGCTTTGAAAGCAGACCAAGGCAGTCCAGCAGCACGGTTCAATTCCCGTACCAATCTCTCCGAACAGTCGCCGGAATGTGGAGACTAGGGGCTTTTCACAATAACTTCATTTGAAGCCTTGTTGTGACAATAAGTGGTTTTCATTTTTTCATTTAGCCCACGGTGCTAAACCAGCCCCGTTGTCCAATATGGCCATCATCCACAGGCCACATGTGGGTGCTTGGAAATCTAGATGTGGATAATTGCATAACTGATTAAGTAAAAAAATATAAGTACTGTATTCAATCAGCGTATGATGTCATGACCATTATGCCAAATGTCTGTGAACTTTAATTTTGTTTGTAAAATGGCAAGATGAAAAGGAAATGATTTTCGATCATTGAAGTAATTTACTTCCTTGTTTACTGAATGATCAATGATTAAGTAAATGTACACGAGTGAATTCACCTGAACTGCGCCAGGTGCTTGCTCACGAAATGATAAAACTGATGCACTGTAACCACATCTTTGGCCAATCAGTGATTTCAATTGGACAACACTGGACTGGGAAAATACAGTAGCTTTGAATAAACACAGCCAATGAAAATGACACAGACAGGGGGAGAAAGTGCAAACTCCAGATGCCCGAATTGAATCCTGAACCCTGAAATGGTTGGGAGGTTGATCTCGTACAACAGGCCTCTGACAATGCTCTGTACAGCACATGGTACCAGCCCAGCATTCGCCCTTGCATAGTTTATTGGATCTTGCTGACATTACAACATGCCTTTCTCACCTTCAGTAAGTACCACCCATTCGAATAAAAGTAGTTGCTGAAGCCAAATCAAAATTTCCCCAAACTTACTAAGAATGGAACAAACAGCAGTGTCTGAACAAGAGGAAGAGGCTGTGGGTTATCCATTAGTCATTGGGCTGAAGTTCATTCATATTCCAGCCATGCGCAGACAAACGCCAGTCACGCGCAGACTAGAATAAGAAGAAATCTGGGCTTCCCTTAAAAAATAACAGAGCTGGTATTAAAAAAACAAATCTAATTATAGATTACCGTTAAATGTTGCACCTGGATGGAGATCACTGATCACACTAAAGTGGTCACTAAGAATCTTTATTTCATTGGCTCTTCTTAACCTTCTTCTCTCTAACGAAAACAGCCTCAAGTCCCTCAGCCTTTCTTCATAAGATCTTCCCTCCATACCAGGCAACATTCTGGTAAATCTCCTTTGCACCCTTTCCAATGCTTCCACATCCTTCTTATAATGCGGCGACCAGAATTGCACGCAATACTCCAAATGCGGCCGCACCAGAGTGTTGTATAGCTGCAACATGACCTCATGGCTCCTAAACTCAATCCCTCTACCAATAAAAGCTAACACACCGTACGCCTTCTTAACAACCCTCTCAACCTGGGTGGCAACTTTCAGGGATCTATGTACATGGACACCAAGATCTCTCTGCTCATCCACACTGCCAGGAATCTTACCATTAGCCCAGTACTCGGTCTTCCTGTTATTCCTTCCAAAATGAATCACCTCACACTTTTCTGCATTAAACTCCATTTGCCACCTCTCAGCCCAGCGCTGCAGCTTATCTATGTCCCTTTGTAACTTGTAATATCCTTCCGCACTGTCCACAACTCCACCGACTTTAGTGCCATCTGCAAATTTACTCACCCATCCTTCTACGCCCTCCTCCAGGTCATTTATAAAAATGACAAACAGCAGTGGCCCCAAAACAGATCCTTGTGGTACACCACTAGTAACTGGACTCCAGTCTGAACATTTCCCATCAATCACCACCCTTTGTCTTCTTCCAGCTAGCCAATTTCTGATCCAAACTGCTAAATCACCCTGAATCCCATGCGTCCGTATTTTCTGCAGTAGCCTACCATGGGGAACCTTATCAAACGCTTTACTGAAATCCATATACACCACATCAACTGCTTTACCCTCATCCACCTGTTTGGTCACCTTCTCAAAGAACTCAATAAGGTTTGTGAGGCACGACCTACCCTTCACAAAACCGCGTTGACTATCTCTAATCAAATTATTCCTTTCCAGATGATTATACATCCTATCTCTTAGAAACCTTTCCAAGATTTTTCCCACAACAGAAGTAAGGCTCACTGGTCTATATATATATATATATACACACAATATCAGAGCATCACCAAGTCAGTTATAAAATTTAACAGCACCTCCTATAACTTCATATTATAACTCCTAAAGAGCCAATAGGAAGGAGCTTTGGGACATGGAGGTGAAAAGGTTGCCAACATGCCTTCAAAACCGCTTTATACGGTAGTGTGCAGTGATAAAGGGGCAACCCATCACAAACAACATCAACATAGAAGCATCTACAACTGACGTTCAGCTGCACTCTAATTTCCCCAAGTCAGGGTCAGTGATTATCTAATGTGCAAGAGTCACTTTCACTGTAAATTTGACTGAGAATTCCACTTGTTAAACACAGATTTTCCAATTTATGCTGGGAACTAAAATACTTCATTTCTGATCTGGGGAGGCCCATTAATGAAAAGATGGGAGAGTAGATTCTGATGGTTATTCCCCTGAGGCCATTCCCTAAACTACATAATGTGCAAAGAGTCACATTAACACTCTTATGATATCATTTGTTCAAATGTGGAACCATTATACTCTCGGGTGGAGCCACAAAGGTGGAAAACACTATATATCAGTCATTTATTGTGGTGCTGCAGCTACGTTTCTCATACCAAGGATGCAGAGACTTCACAGTCAGCCAGTGACATTGGTTTGGTTCAGGCCCAGATGCCAGAAAGGAAAGGTGCATTTCATCAACCAGCGCCTGAACTTAAAACTGATATAAACTATAGCCTCTCAGAGACTTAGCTGGTAAAGGCAGTCAGAGGGCCTCGAGTGCCCCAGATCAGACTTTCATGTTCAGTGTGTGCTGATCTCAGCCAGGGGAGTGTTGGGGGCATTATCAAATAGTCTCTGCTACAACAGGTCCTTATGAACACCATGTAAGGTCGGAACCAGGGTAGACTGTAGGTTACCATGACGGATGAAAATATTTATATTTTTTGAGAATGTGAAGCTACAAACTCTTCCTGAATGTCATTTCACAATTAGTCACGGTGGGATCTGAACTCAACCTCCAGGTTGCTAGTCTAGTGTCATAACTGACCCCCAACCCCATGATTCTTCTAACTCCAGAAGCACCATTGAATATCACAGGATGTAGCTCAAGGAACAAGGTATTCTAGTATTTAAAACAATTATTTCCATTCATCCAGTTTGTCATTCTCCCTGCTCCCCCAGACTCCTTTTTATGCAGCATTACATAAAGAAAACCCAAATCAAAACTTCATAATTCAACAAAACAAAATACTTTGATCTTCTTCTTCTTCGAGACTCCGTTTCAGAATATCAAAAGTAACCTAATCCAACAAACCCCATCACTGCAGTCGAGATAATAACATTGCAGGGTGTACACCATTGCAAGTAGTCGTTACAAAACAAGTCAACACAACAGTTCTAAAATCAAATGCCACAATCTAAATGCCACTCAGCTTAATACTGTACTTACGCGACACAGCAGAAACACCAACAATCTCTCCACCGCATCCAATACAATCCAGCTCATCAAAATAAACCACAGGAAGGTAACAGAGTTGAACTTCATCTTTCCACATTATAAAATCTGACATCATACTCACATGCCTGCTCCATTTCCCTCATTTCCTCAGGTGGCATCTTCAGTTTGTCAATGTGCTCCCGCAAGACACTAGCCCATTTCTGCAAAGAATCCATGATCGTCCAAGGCCTAGCCATGTCTGCCACAAAGACTGCCAGCGTGTTCTTCATGTTGTCCCCAGAAACCGCAAATTTAAGAAGGCCCTTGTGGTACAGCTCACCATCCAGAATCCATACATTACATCGTGTGTGATCTGTGGAGAAACATGGGATTACTCACTCAGATCAAACACAGTCAATAGTCATCCTAGAAAGTCCATACTTTAGACTACACTGGCAAATAAAGTGGATCGCTGGTGCAGAAATGATAGTGTACCAGTACAGCAATACCTTGTCGCATGTTAAGGACATTAGTAAATCAGTTGGGTTCTGACAAAAACTCGGTAGTTACATGGTCAGCATTATTATTCCAGATTTATTAATTCCCCAAGCTGTCATGGTACAATTTGAGCTCATGTCTCCAAATCAACAAGCCTCTGAATCACGTGTCGAGTAACATAACCAACCAAACACAGAGTGGTGCTACAGGCTTGAAAGGCTCAATGGCAAACTGTCACAGTCCCATATATCAACTATAATTTCAACACAAACATTTTACGGATGTTTAAGATGACTAAAGAACTGAGAAGAACATTTATTTCTTCTTCTGGGAAAACCCAGAAGGGGTCATAACCATGACCAGCATTTATTTTTGCCCATTCCTAATTGCCCTTGAACTGAGTGTCTCGCTCGGCCATTTCAGAGAGTAGTTAAGAGTCAGCCCCATTGCTGTGGGTCTGGAGTCACGTGCGCCAGACTGGGTAAGGACGGCAGATTTCCTTCCCTAAAGGATATCAGCGAATCAGATGGGCTTTTACAGCCCTTTTATAATAGTTTTATGGTCACCATTATTGAGGTGCAGATAGTGCAGATTTTATTAACCAGATTCCACCAACTGACCTGGAGGGGTTTGAACCTGAGCCAATCCATTCAGGGGTAATAGCAGGAAGTACTTCTTCACACAAAATGCAATGGGAATCTGGAAACACTTTCCCACAAAGCTGTTGAAGTCGGGAGAGGGGTCAAATAGAAAATTCAAAACTGAGATTGGTAGATTTTTGTTAGGCAGGGGCATTAGGGTAATAGAAACAAGGGCTAGATGGAGTTAAGAGACAGATCAGATATGGTCTAATTGAATGATGGAAGAGGCTCAAGGGGAATAGAGACCTCCATCAGTTCCTATGTATCAACCAAAATCTCCATCTGCACACATTTTATAGCAATGGTGAATAAACAATAGATAGGAATGCCCATACACTCATGTTACTGGGGGCAATCAGTTTCCAAAACTCCTTAATCCAAGCAAAAAGAATTAAGTGAAATGGGATAGAACAGGAAAGTGGAGTTTGAGGTCAAAGATAAGCCTCAATCTTATTGGGGTGGTGCAAACTCCAGGGACCATGTGGTATATTCCTGCTACACCTGGTGTTTCTTATGCTAGTTCCCTACCGTGCAATGCAGTCACTGGTTTGTTCACAGGAAGGTCGGGAGATTAATTTCTAGAGACGGTGGGGAAAATCAGCACTCTAGGTGGAAAACAGTGGACAAGAGGCGTGACAGAATATGTGCCTTAGAAAAGGCTTTGCTATGGAGGATATTTTTACAGATTCTCAGGGAGAGCCAACAGCTATGCAACTTATATTCTTGGGTGGAGTACATGCCAGCTTTGCGGGAAAGTACGTAAACAGGACATCAACTATTCAAATGTCATCACAAACTGCAACGACTGATTAATACAGTAGCCTAAGGGCAATGAGGGAGGCACCATAGCGAGGGAGGCGAAACAGGTTGGATATGGGAATTGTTCAAGTCATAACTCATCAATCTGCAGCATTAATGATCAGAGTTGCTGAGTGCAGCAAACTTAAGCTTAATGCAATGAAGCATATTCAAACTGCTGAATTCTCACCATTATACACAGTTTTAAGCAGAACTCGAGGCTTTCAATATACGAGTCGGCAATAATGTGAAAACAGGATCTGCACTGGACATTGTAAAATCACATCCAATGACATAACTAGGTTCTATCAAAATTCTGAAGCATTTTGAAGAAGTTGACAGAAGTTACAATCTCACAGGCACCCAAGCAGCTACTCGCTACTCAAGCTTGGGCAGAGAGCTGTTTGCTATTCCATTGTGGAAGTTATCACAATTGTGCCAGGTAATCATTTAACAGCGATGGGAATCGCTCAACAATGGGAACTCTGAGTGAGCATCCTCACTCACAGCAATCATCCCACAATGGTTCTCAGGAGCAATACTTAATTTCAGTGATGAATTGGCTTATTACTAACCAGTAGGTTGAGTGTCCCTGATATTCAATGCTCCACTGTTGCCAGTTGTGCCGTCAGCTATCGAGGCCTAAGCTCTCGAATGCCCTCTCTAAATCTCCCCACCTTTGTCTTCCTTTGATGCTCCTTAAAACCCACTTCTTTAATGAAACTTTTGCTCATCTATCCTATGGTGCATTAAGCTGAGGCAGGGTAGAATTAGCTGATGTTACTACGGTGGACTATTACAATGGGAAGTCTTAATGATAACACCACTAAGTAACACTAACAAAAAAGCGCACTCAAGTAAAGCCAATTCTATAAAAATAATATTTTACACAATTGGGTGAGTTAGAGAGAATTTTATCATTTTTAAGTCTTGTTTGGTTGCCCTTGTCCACTTGCGCCACGAAATCCCCCCCCCCCCAACAGAAAAGAAAATTGCTTATTGTCACAAGTAGGCTTCAAATGAAGTTACTGTGAAAAGCCCCTAGTCGCCACATTCCGGCACCTGTTCGGGGAGGCTGGTACGGGAATTGAACTTGCGCTGCTGGCCTGCCTCGGTCTGGTTTAAAAGCCAGCTATTTGGCCCACCGTGCTAAACCAGAAGCCTACCATCTAGCACTCTAAAGCCCACCAATATTTGAATATCTTGCATAATAGTTACATGACATTCAGCCCAACAGGTTGATGCAGAATCAAAATGTTGAGCATCTAAAAATCTACCTGCTACTTCTGGGAGCTAAATACTGGCTAGCTTGTGCTCTTCAAAAACAACATCTCTAGTCCTACATTAATCTTCATGTGATAAAGCTCTTCCATCCCTCGAATATGCAGTCACCTCTGCAGTTTGCACAAAAGTGCCAAAATAAATTCTTACCTTCCACCAATGATTCTGGAAGTAAACAAAAACATTTGAAGAGGTTTGTGAATTACATTTGATGCCTTTCTCGGTTGCCATATTCTGCACTCTGTTTGAGGGTTAACAAGCAGTCAAGGCATGAAGGAATACTTCAGCTTCCTCTCATCCACCAACTCAGTGGCAAGATTTCTATCCTGCTGCATGCCATAACACAAGTGTGGGAAGAGTAATTTGATAGATTGCAGTGGCTGTTTTGGAACAGAGACAGACTACATGCTGCAGAAATGAAATTCAACTCAGATAAAGACAGACGGAAATAGAAATAGTACAAACAGAAACTTACAAAGAGAAATCTAGACTTTCCTGCCCTCTCTCCCACCCTGCACTCCAATCAAAGCATCTGTCGGAGAATACCCCAGTTAGTGCCTTCATTTAAAAAAAAAAATTTAGATTACCCAATTCATTTTTTCCAATTAAGGGGCAATTTAGTGTGGCCAATTCACCTACCCTGCACATCTTTGGGTTGTGGGGGCGAAACCCACGCAAACACGGGGAGAATGTGCAAACTCCACACGGACAGTGACCCAGAGCCGGGATTGAACCTGGGGCCTCGGCGCCGTGAGACTGCAGTGCTACCACTGCGCCACCGTGCTGCCCGGTTAGTGCCTTCATTACCCTTTCACAAGACCATTTCAACAACAGTTGAGAAATTGGCCAATCCATGTATCAATTACACCATCTAAAGACGTATTGCTCAATATTATCCCTAGACTTTTACCAAGCTACACCTACATTCTCTCATCCTGAAATTATAGTTAGCCTGAATTGGTTCTCACTTTGTACTTCATTAAGACTTAAGACTTCTCACTTTAGAAATCTGTCTTGTGATCCATCTCTATACCTCGGAGGAACTGGATGTGTCCCTCATGTCTCTGACCAGGCTTGAACTCTTTTTTTATATAAAGAGTACGCAATTCTCTTTTTTTTTGTGGCAATTTAGCGTGGTCAATCCACCTACCCTGCACATCTTTGGGTTGTGGGGGTGAGACCCACGCAGACATGGGGAAACTCCACATTGACAGAGACCCGGGGCCGGGATCGAACTAAGGTCCTTGGCGCCGTGAGGCAGCAGTGCTAATCACTGAGCCACCCCAGGCTTGAACTCTATTTAAGCATTTAAAGATGAGCTTTTAAAAAAGAATGTTAGAATCAAAGTGGGTGAAGAGAGTAGGAAAATTAGGCAGATCTTTATCCCTGAAGGCAGAGTACGTGAAGCAATGCATGGTGTAGCACTGAGTCAGACAAAGTCAAAGATACCAGCCCCTGTCTGAAGTAAACTAGCTGATGCATGGACATCACAGTGGCACTCTCCTCCCATTAGGTTAGAGGTTGGGTGGGGGTGGGACCAGTCAGCCCAGGTTCCCACACCATTACGCAAAACCTACTGATAAGTACATGGGATATACACCTCCTGTTGAACTCCGATGGTCGCAATCAAAAAGCATGCAAAACACATACTGTGACCTCCTCCAGCTCTACAATCCTCAGATCTCCGAACCTCTCAATTCTGGCCTCTTTCCTCACAAGTCTTACAAAATTAAAATAAAGTATTGGGTATATATACATACACACTAGTTATTGGTCAGGTTTACACATTACAAGATACCTGAACAAGAGTGGCCAACCACCACAGAAAAGATATGGTTTCAGAAATTAAAAAGGACACCGCAGTGTTAAAAGCAGATTTCTGCAGGAATTGACTGCCTCTGGTACACTGCATTGATAGCTACTGGCATCCTAATACTTGACGTGATTGGAGTTAACAGGCAGGATGACACTGCAGTATCCAAAGTTTGTCTGCGACCCAATAAAAATAGGTCATCATCGCGGATGTTGCAATGCAGTCTTTATGGATAAATGGAAGAATGCTATTCCCAAAGCACCAGTAAAACTCCTGGAATCCCATATACAACCTGCAGAGTCACAAGATGACCCCTAGCAGCAGAGATGAGCTGGAAGAAAATAAACTGGAGAAATTTAGACTTTTAAGCCTTGAAAGGTGATATTGGAGAGATATTCTCAAGGAATCAAGTTTAAGAACATCGAAAAACTTCCCCAGAATATTAATTTAAATTGGAACTGGGGAACATGGGTAAATTTAGGTCTGATATCAGGATATCACTCTTCAATAGTTTTTAAATATAAAATTGAATACCCAATTATTTTTTTCCAATTAAGGGGCAATTTAGCGTGACTAATTTACCTACCCTGCGCATCTTTTTGGGTTGTGGGGTTGAGACCCACGCAGACACGGAGAAAGTGCAAACACCACATGGACAGTGACTCGATGCCGGGATTGAACCCGGGTCCTCAGCGGCGTGGGGCAGCAGTGCTAAATACTGCACCACTGTGCTGCCCCCGCTCTTCAATAGTTGACTTCCAAACTTAACTTTCATTTAGGGTAACGGAAAGGAAAACCCTGGAATTTTGTATTTAGAGATTTCAATCAGGTAACATTAGGGTGTTAAAAAGCAAATTACTCGGATGCTGGAATCTGAAAGCAAAGAGAAAATGCTGGAAAATCTCAGCAGGTCTGGCAGCATCTATAGGGAGAGAAAAGAGCTAACGTTTCGAGTCCAGGTGATGCTTTGTGAAAACATTAGAGTGTTGGCAGATAGATAAATTATGATGGTCCAAATGGCCTCCCCGTTTATTTAGCTCCTTGTGATATCAAAAAAACAGAAGCGGACTTCATGAGTCATTGGCCCTAATCCCCAGCTACGTACCTGCTTATCTGCGCCTCCTTTAAAGGCACCTGGCCCTCCATTATCCTAACCTGCTCTCCAAATTTGAGTTCTCCAGACGGACGCTCCTGCAAACAAGTTAGGACCAGCTGTTCATGGACCACTGGCTCCGCCTGTTGCTAGTGTGAGTCAGCAAGACATCCGTAACAACTGCTTGGTTACAGCTGATTACTCCAACCTCTCCATTACAAAAGAACATCAAACCATCGCTTGGCCTCCACCCAGCAGTGCAGCCCACACTGAAGGCACCAAATTTGGTGTGTAAACCAAATCAGCCCATGGGGTGACATTCACAAACACACAACTGCCACGTGGAACCAAATATTTGACCAGAGGAGGGCGCAGCTGAATATTTAGGTTAAAACACTGTTTATGACCATTTCATGCTGTAAGCTGCAACAGGTTGATAGTGACACATGGCAGGGATTCTATCACTTAATTAACAAGCTGCTGTTTCCCCTGATGAAGTACAGCAGGATAAACTTCCATGGCATTGTACTACGGCTGCGCATTTTTAGCATTCGCTGTTTAGCTCTACAGTTAGAGAGCATGTAGCCGATGCCACAAGTCATTCATTGCTAAGTCTTAACTAAATGCTGCCAGATGCACATCATTTGTTGCTGAACTGGACTTTAAAAAAAAAATTCGACAAGTTTCAACAACAACATCTGTTCATAGGACCGTCCCAGGGAGTGATCACAGGAGGTAATTCAATGCACACAGGTTTAATGGATTTACACCAGAAACCAGGCAACTTACAAAAAAAAAAAAACTATTTGATGGAACTCTCCCATGCTGTGAGGTCTATCAGCAATGTGTTAGCAAGAAAGAAAACTGGGATTTAAGGTGTGTACGAGGCCCCACCTGGCTCCATGGTACAATTACTACAATGAAAGATGGAGACTCTCGGGGTAATAGCAAGGGAGCGTTTCCCAATGGAGATGCTGTCCTTCAAACAAGAAATCTCCCATCTGCCTGATATACAGATTTCATGTCACTATTGAGATAAATGCAGCAAGTTCTCCTGGTGTCCTGGGCAACACTTGTTTCAACTACGATACTAAATAATATTCTGATATTCAACTTACTACTGGATATTAATACAAGTCAATAGGTGCTGCATTTTACAGTACATTGTAACATCAAAACACAAATGTAATAGGGAGTTCACATCAAAAATTGGAGAAAGTCTTGTTTGCATATGGATATGGCAACATGTTGGGATAGTCACTGTGTATACATTGAAGTTTCCTGCACCAGAGAGGAAACCTGCCATATTATTGGAACACTGCCTAAATACTCATCACACTCAAGATAGAGAATGATGTCCCCCAAATATTTAAAATGCACAATGACCAAGGAGGCAGGGGTTCAAGGTGCGAAGGACAGTGCCCAGGAGGTTATTTAAGAAACAGCTGCACACATCAATAGAAAGATGAAAGGGAGAGTATTTAATGGGCCTCCTTTATCAGAACCCATCTTAGAAATATTCATTCCACTCCTGAAGGTCATGTGAAAGTCACTCAAGAGATCACATTTGTAGTGCCTCGTACTATGGTCCCAAGGCATTTCAGCTTCAGTCAGAGGGCAGACAGCATACGCCCGCAAAACAATACCTATGGACCCCAAAGTTGTATATCTCTGGGCCAAACAACCTCCTTCTGCACTGTATGATTCCACACAGCGTTGGAGATTGGTTTGGATAGTTTCTAAGCCTTGTCTTTGAAAGACTACTGGATGGAGAATTTTAGCTCTGATGAATGCTTTGCTAGAGAGTTTTCTTTTTTTCTTTTGGGGGGGGGGGGGGGGGGGGAGTCTCAGAAGGTATCAAAGGTGTTTTAGGGTCTCAGCTGCAAAGAAGTAGCTGAAACATACTTGGAACCTACAGGACTACAGACGAAGAGCTGGAAAGCAGGATTTGGCTAGATAGGCTCGATGGCCTCCTTCCGACACCTTACACCTTCTATGTTGCTAGTAAATGGACTTGGACCGAGGTAAAACACAGGCAAGAGTTTTGAATTCCCTCAAATCTACAGAGGGCAGAACATGGGATGCTGGTGTGGAATAGTCAAGTCTCGAGGTAACAACGGCATGGACAAGTGTTTGAGGCAAATGGGGTGAGGCGGAGCAAGGCACGGCAAAATTGAAATGAGCAGTCTTAATGATGGGACAAAATAAGTGATCAAATCATCTCAGGGTCAAACATATAGAATCATAGAATTTAATGTGCAGAATGAAATGAAAATGAAAATCGCTTATTGTCACAAGTAGGCTTCAAATGAAGTGACTGTGAAAAGCCCCTAGTCGCTACATTCCGGCGCCTGTTCAGGGTGGCTGGTACGGGAATTGAACCGTGCTGCTGGCCTGTCTTGGTCTGCTTTCAAAGTAGCAATTTAGCCCTGTGTTAAACCAGCCCCGAGGAGACTATTCGGCCCATCGAGTCTGCACCAGCCCTTGGAAAGAGCATCCTTCCTAAGCCCATACCTCCACCCGATCCCAATAACCCAACCCAATCTTTTTGGACAGCAAGGGCAATTTAGAATGGCCAATCCACCTAACCTGCAAAGAAAGGGATGGAATCTGGGGCAAGGGAACAGACGTTGTGGCAGGAATCATAGACAATGGCTTTGCTCTTCCCAATATTTAGCTGGAGAAATTTTCTGCTCCTTCAGTGCTAAATGCCGGGCAAGTATTCTGCCAACTTTAGACAGTGCAGGGGTGGAAGTAGAGTTCTATGTTGTCAGGATACACACAGAATCTGAAATTATGTTTTTGAACCATGTCACCCAACGACAGCGCGTAGCCAGGAACTAGGATGGCGTCAAGGATAGATCTTTGATAGACTTTGAGGGACACCAGACTGTAAAAGCAATTTCCACCATGCAAACACTGAACCCAAAGCAAGTGAAAAAAATCTGTTCTGTCATGCAAAACCCCTCCAGCTCTCCATTAAAGGAGATCAGGAGAGCTGTAAACAAAGCCAGGATTCAGTTATGTCCAGTTCCGACTCTCTCTCTCGCTCTCACTTTAAACCCCAAATTAATTCTAATCAATAATGGCCACACAAAACTTCCATTTATCTTGCACCTTTATCAGCGAAACATCCCAAAACGCTTCACAGGAGCGATTATCAAACCAAATCTGACAATGAGTCACATCAGCAGGTATTGGGACAGATGATCAAAACCTTGGTTAAAGTGGCAGGGTTGGTGGAGCATCTTATTGGAGGAGAGAGGCAGAAAGACCTGTGATGGGGCAGGAAAGGTAGCAATTGCAGAATATATTTGTCTTGGCACCCGGCTGCCAATGGTGGAGTAATGGAAATCAGAAATGCACAGGAGGTCAGATTTGAAGGAATATGGTGAGGTTGAAAGCAGGAGGAAATTAGAGGCAGGGAGGAGGGTAGGGGGGTGGCAAGGCCATGGAGAGATTCAACAATGAGAAATATAAAATCAGACTGGGAACCAATAAAGGATAGTGAGAGGCAGGGTGATGGGCAAATAAGACTTGGTCTGAGTTAGGATGGGACACCGTTAATTGTAAATAATTACTGACAGCTCTCCACATTGGGGCGGCATGGTGGCACAGTGGTGAGCACTGCTGCCTCATGGCGCCGAGGACCCGGGTTCTACCTCAGCCCCGGGTCACTGTGCATGTGGAGTTTGCACATTCTCCCCATGTGGAGTTTGCACATTCTCCCCGTGTCTGCGTGGGTCTCATCCCCACAACCCAAAAATGTGCAGGCTTGGTAGATTGGCCATGATAATTGTCCCTTAATTGGGAAAAAAATAATTGGATACTCTTATTTTATTTACAAAATTACAGTTATCCACATTAGCTTACAATTCTTGTCCAAGTGCACTCTTGCATCAGAAGGCATACAATCTGTGTTGGTAGAGTTGAGGAATCGCAAAGGAAAAAAAGACCCTGATGGGATTTTTGTACAGGTCTCATAGCAGTAGTCAGGATGTGGGGCAGAAAATAAATCAGGAGATAGAAAAGGCATGTAAAGGCAATATTACAATAATTATGGGGGACTTCAATATGGAGGTGGACTGGGGAAATCAGGTTGATAGTGGATCCCAAGAAAAGGAATTTGTGGAATGTCTACGAGGTGCTCTTTTGGAAGAGCTTGTGGCAGCCTACTAGGGAACAAGCAATTACATAGATTACATAGAACATACAGTGCAGAAGGAGGCCATTCGGCCCATCGAGTCTGCACCGACCCACATTAATCCCTCACTTCCACCTTATCCCCGCAACCCAATAACCCCTCCCAACCCTTATGGACACTACGGGTAATTTAGCATGGCCAATCCACCTAACCTGCACGTCTTTGGACTGTGGGAGGAAACCGGAGCACCCGGAGGAAACCCACGCACACACGGGGAGAACGTGCAAACTCCGCACAGACAGTGACCCAGCGGGGAATCGAACCTGGGGCCCTGGCGCTGTGAAGCCACAGTGCTAATCACTTGTGCTACCGTGCTGCCAGTTCTGGATTTGGTGATGTGCAATGAGACAGACTTGATTAGGGAACTTAAGGTGATGGAACCCTTAGGGAGCAGTGACCACAATATGATCGCATTTACCCTGCAGATTGAAGGGGAGAAGCTAGAATCAGATGTAATGGTTTTACAACTGAATAAAGGTAACAACAAAAGAGTTGGCCAGAGGTGAGGGAGGAGCCGGCCAGAGTTGATTGGAAGGGGAGCCTAGCAGTGAAGACAGTGAAACAGCAATGGTAGGCGTTTTGGGGGGTTATTCGGGAGGCACAACAGAAATCCATCGCAAGGAGGAGGAAGCATGCTACAGGAGGATGAGTCATCCACGAGGGAAGTCAAGGGCAGCATAAAAGTAAACGATAAAGCATACAAGGTGGTGAGGATTAGTGGAAAGCCAGAGGATTGGGAAGCCTTTAAAAGCATGCAAAGGCCAACTAAAAAGGCAATAGGGGGGGGGGGGAGAAGATGAAATATGAATGTAAGCTAGCTAATAATATAAAAGACTGCAAGAGTTTTTTTTCGATATATAAAAGAGGCGCAAGAATGGACATTGGACTACTGGAAAATGAGGCTGGAGAAGTTGTAGTAGGGAAGAAAGAAATGGCAGAGGAACTGAAGAGGTACTTTGCATCAGTCTTCACGGTGGAAGACACCAGTGGCAATACCAAAACTGAGAGTCAGGGCGCAGAGGCGAGTGTAGCAGCCATCACTAATGAGAAGTTGGATAAATCACCCGGATGGACTGCACCCCAGGACCCCAGGGTTCTGAAGGAGATAGCGGAGGAGATTGTGGAGGCATTGGTGGTCATCTTTCAGGAATCACTGGAGGCATGAAGGGTCCCAGAGGACTGGAAAACGGCTAATGTAACACCGCTGTTTAAGAAGGGAGGAAGGCAGAAATTGTAGGCCGGTTAGCCGGACTTTGGTTGTTGGTAAGATTAGAGAGTCTATTATTAAGAATGTGATTGCAGGGTACTTGGAAGTGCAGGGCAAAATAGGACTGAGTTAGTACAGCTTCGTCAAGGGGAGGTCACGCCTGACAAATCTGTTAGTTCTTTGAAGGAACGAGACAAAGGAGAACCAGTGGACGTTTTCTATTTGGATTTCTGCTGTAATGGGAAGAACCCCACTTTGTCGAGTCTCTTCTCACAACCTGGTACCATTCTATTAAACTGCTTATCCACACTCCTTAAGGCCTTCGTATACTTCCCAGAATTGTTCACAATGCTCCAGCTGAGGCTCAGGTTGGGTGTTGTAAGCTTTTTTGTTTTTGTACTTGATTCCCAATGTCAGTATTTTTAGTAGCCCTTCGACTCATCCTGTCAAATTCAAAGAGGTGTCCACATACACTCCCAAGAGAATTGGTATGACACTGGATAAATACAAATTATAGATCAAGTTAAATAGTTTGATTTTAAAAGGGGGTGCAGGAACTGACACCTGGGGATGGCTGTATACAAGCTTTGAAGGTGGCAAGATAACAGAATATGGTCATTACCCTGCCAAAAAAACAATTTAAACTGACGAGGAATGGCACCGTTAACACTCAAAAGGTTTCAGAGGCATAATCAGCAATACATCAACACCAAACCAAGAGAAGATATATCACGAGGGATGACCGTACGTTTAGTCAAAAATGAATTTGAAGTGAGGTCCTAGAGGATGAGAGAAATTAAGAGGTGGATGGGTTTAAAATAAGAACTGTGGGAGCAGGTAATTGAAGACACAAGCCAGAGTGAGAAAAAAACATTAGCTAGGGAAGGGATAGACAGTGGTATCATGGTAATGTCACAGGAATAGTAACCTATGCAGCTGCTGGAATTTAAGTTCAACCAATAAATCTGGAATTGAAAGCTAGTCTCAGTAAAGGTGACCATGAAATTATCATTGATTGTCGTAAAAACCCATCTGGTTCAATAATGTCCTTTAGGGAAGGAAATCTGCCGTCCTTACCAGGTCTAGCCTACATGTGACTCCAGACCCACAGTAATGTGGTTGGCTCTTTACTCTGAAATGGCCTAGCAAGCCGCTGATTTCAAGGACAATTAGGGAGGGCATAAATGCTGCCTTGCCACATCTCAAGAAAAAAAGGCGGGGATGAATAGTTTATTTGGCAGATTACAGATCAAAGGGGCTGAGGATGATGGGATTCTAAACACAAGAGAATCTTAAATTGAAGATACTGAGATACTAGGGACCAATTGTGGACTATAGTGAGGACTCGTGCGGTAGACGAACAGGACTTGGGAAGGAGACAGGTTATAGGGGGGAGGGACAGATTAAAAAAGGAGTCAGATGAGTTTAAGGTTAGTGCGTAAAACATTTGGTTGCACAGAACAGGAGTATTGCTGAAATTTGTTTCTCAATTCTGAGATTTTTCATCTTGCACTCACCCAGGACATTTACAGGGACACAATGCAAGGTAAATCAACAAGTTTTTATTTTAAATGGAGCGAGTTCTAATTAATTGGCAAGTCGACTCTGGTAGAGGCATTGCCATGGAGAATGCACCAGTTGATGGTGACAGACAGTTAACTGGCAAGCATGGTTTAAAATTTAAATGAAAATCGCTTATTGTCACAAGTAGGCTTCAAATGAAGTTACTGTGAAAAGCCCCTAGTCGCCACATTCCGGCGCCTGTTCGGGGAGGCTGGTACGGGAATTGAACCGTGCTGCTGGCCTGCCTTGGTCTGCTTTCAAAGCCAGCGATTTAACCCTGTGTAAAACAGAGTTTCCTCTGGTTGTTCAAGGCATTGCCCGGAGCAAGGAATCAGCCAAAAAAAAAAAAAATTGGCTGTCACTCATTCAGCTGACACAGTAGTAATGTGTGCAAATGTTCTCTCCGTCTGCAAAGTACAGGGCCCGGTGTATTAAGACGTGAAACTTCCAGAACACACAAACGAGTCACACTGCGAGCCTGGCTGGAATTTGCTGAGGATTATTTAGGAGTCAGCGGAATTTGCTGAGGATTATTTAGCAAATATTGTCCAAATGACAATCGCATCTACTGTCGGACAGTTTTTAGATTTGCAAGCATGGGCTGACTGCGTATGGGCTTTACCTTACCTGCTGTGAATAGCAGAAGGGGCGTGCTGTTTGATAGGATCCACCAGTCTGTGGATGTGCAGCCTGCTTACCAATGCTGATATTCACATATCACATTTATCATTTGTATGATTGGCAGAACATCTTTTGGCTTGATGGCTGCATCCTGTTACTGGTGAATGCCACTCCTGTGGCTACTGCATAGTAGCAGGGTGAAACAGCTAGCTTCGCCCATTGTTCACATTTTTGATACCCCTCATCTTTCCAGGGTAACCGGAGCACTTATCAGTGTTGAAAGTGACAGCTTTAGACCCGTTCATGAGTTTGCGAGATATACAGCGCGATTTGATCAGGGGAGCCATTCTCCCACAGGATACCTTTGATGCGACCTATTTCTGCATCAAGCTTGCACGATGAGGGGCTGAGGCCCTTTTTACAAGATTTCAGTCATCATCAACAGGTGCATTCTCCATGCAACACCTCTACCAATCAGCACTTTCCTCGCATAATCCAAAGTTGATTTCCCTTACGTCATATTCTTGTAAACGCCCAAATGAGTGCAAGACTTCACATTAAAAAATGACTTTTTTTTCAGCAATAGTCTAATTACAGAGTGTGCTGGATGAGAGGCCAGCAGGACAGCACTTTAATAATCCAATCTGCAGCTGACTGCGGAACGGTGGAGGGTTTCAGCAGCAGAAGCTATGAGGTCAGAGCATAGACATGTGAAATGTTTATGAAAATAGCTATTCGCAATGGAAGGCATTGGGTCAGAAGCTCAGTTTTATGGGGTGGTGTGAGGCAGAGTGTTGCTCAGGATACCAGGAGGAAAACTAACCACTCTTGGAATCCTTCCTCTCCACCTGAACTACAGAGGCACAATGCCTCAATCTCAACCAGAAGATTGATACTGCAAAGCAGCAGTACTAGTCAACTAGATCAAACACTGATGTCCTGGAGTAAGACTTGGCTACACAGACCTGATCTATTCTATGTATAAACCATTAGAATCTTTGGTTATATTCTAGCTTGTTACTCACTGCGGGTGTCAGTCACTCCAATCCAAACTCAAATCTGTTCCAGTTTCTCTCTAGCTCCTTGGTATCAAAGTCACTTCGGAATCAAGGCTGAATTGAAATGTAACTGTGCGGAAATAAAATTCTGCATAGAACTTTAGATGGCACAGGAAAAAGACAGTACACAAATCCACAACCGAGTGCACCAACTCCCACAAGCAGGTTAACGTGAATTATTAGTGAAGCCATATCTATTATCTGAATAAATGAATGTGGATATACTGAGGGACTTGGCAGAGCTTTTACAAACAGCATTACTTCATCCACAGCACATCCCTTCAGACATATACTTTTGATATTGGATTTTGAATGTTTTTCCCCCACTCTAAGGAACACGCCCAGTTCCACAATCAGCAATAGTTTCTAGATTCTTAAATCAACTGTCCGGATGCAACAAAACTACACCGGATAAATAAACTAAAGCCTCCCTCGCCAGGTTTCATACAAGCATTTTCCAACAAGAGTAGAAATTAAGAGTAAAAGCATTCTCTAACCCTGGACATATTGAGACCACTCAAAACTGTTCAAATTAACCCAAGCGGGAATTAAACCATGGACCATTCCTGCTGCATGGCTTTGTACAACAGCGGAGCATGAATGACTCATCATACCGCAGGGAGATTTACCGTCAACAATTCACCTGACACAGCTCGGTCACAAAACTGAAATTGTTCAACTCAGCGATGACAAATAATTTCATTCTTCAGAATAAATGGCAACACAGAAACAAAATACTTGCCTTTGGTAAAGGAGCAGAGTCAAAACCAAATTGCCTCAAAATAGGATGGAAATAACTTAAAAGCTCTCAGAATAGAAATAGCAGACATCACATTGCGTCTTACAATGGTTGTCCCTGTTTAGGGAACCTTCCAAACCTAACTATCTGCCAACAAAATACATTACTTTGCACACATGCTGCGTCATAGCTCAGTTCTGTAAAAGACACATCCTATATCTTCTTGCAGGTGATCACTTGCCAACGAGTATGATTGTCCACCTAAGAACTCAATGTCACTGGTCATGGGTTCTGTGGCCGATCCTAGAACTGCATCTCCAACTGCACACTTGGCAGGTATTTCCGGGAGACGGGTTGGGTCCTTGGGCTCTAGATCAGAGATAGTCCTTTCTCAGACTCCTTTTGTGTACCTCCTTTGCAGTCAGGTGTTTACGAACAATTGTGGCCCTTCAATCCGGAGTTTCCTCCAAGTGACTTTGAAGTGTTTCATTTGTCCGCCTCTTGTTTGGAAGCTTTTCTTGAGCTGGGCAAAGGTAATTTGCTTTGGCAGTCAAAACCCTGACATCTCAGCACGGTCCAGCGGAGTTGGATTCGGATGACCATGGTCTCATGCTGGTGCTCTTGGCTCCTTCTATGACACTGATATTAGTACTCCGGTCCTCCCAGCTGATGTGGAGAATCCATCTCAGACAACATTGCTGGTACCTCTCCAGTTCCTTGAGGTGGCACTTGTACCTAGTCCAGGTTTCTGAGCTGCATTGAAGAGTTAGGAGGACAGCCACCTTGTACAAGAGGATCTTGGCATCAATACGGATGCTGCAACCTTCAAAGCCTCTCATCCTTCGGCACCCGAAGGAGGTGCTCGAGGATTGTATACAATGTTGGATCTCCGCATCGATGTCAGCATTAGATGAGTGGCTCCTCAGGTAGGGAAAATGTTCCATGTTTGGATGGGGTTTCTCTGTTGATGTTGCCCTGGGGTCAAAGACTGAAGTCTTCTTGAGGTTCATTCTTCAGTATGCTTCTGTAAGGAGTCAAGCATGGCATGGAGTTTCTCTTCTATATACATCACAATTAAAAAAACAAATCTTAATTGTTCTGCTGATCACTGGTTAGTTAGGTTATAGGCCATTTAACACCAAAGCACCTTCTTCAGCTGTACACACACAGACTTCACAAATAACCATTATTTCCAAGCTGCTCCAGATAGCTTACCTCACTCTATCCCCGTAACCCCACCTAACCTGCCCATCTTTGAAGGAATAAACCATTTTATCTGTAGTTTGTCTACAGAACTTGCAATAACCGAGAACACAACCCCTTGTAACCATCAGATCACCCCAACGCCAACGCTCACTTCACTGAACTAGAATTTTAAAAATCGAAAGTACGTGAAAAAAAAAAAATGATAGAAAGACACCACAAATCAGAACAAATTCTGAACTATATTTCTACCCCAACCCCTGGCATATCACTGTATCATTTGACACACACAAACACACACAGTCACCATGCTGTTTTCATAGTTGACTCACTGACCGTCTCGGTCTTCATCGTGTATATTTAGGTACAAATATTCCAGTCCCCTCCCTTTCTTGTTATGTTCTGCACCTTGGAGTTTGGCCATAAGTGTGGTCTTTCCTGAACCATCCTCGCCTACAGAGAGAGATAAGCATTCATCGGTGGTTACAAATAATGGAGCAAAAATAATTGGATGAGAGAAGCAATGAACAAGGTGGAGAAATAGCAAGAAGCAAATCCCATTACCCAATACAGAAAACATTTGTTTATATTTCAAAAAATGATTAAAATAGTCTACTTCAATGCAGGCATTACATATAAAATCTATCATTTGCTGGCACATTCGCCCATCACTTAATACTTTTCCTTGCTTGTTGCAATCATTCACTTCCAGCAATTAGAGAAACGATTAAAGCAGCCGATTTGCATGGTCCATACAAAACATTTTCAGACTTGGAGACAGAAGCTTTTGGCATTTGTCGTGTGCACAGATTATCCCATTAATTTCATGCTTACCTAACACAAGGATATTTTTCCCAGTGGGTAGTTTGGATCGAGAGCGGGTGGAGACTTCACTCAGGATGGAGGTCCTGCAGAGACAGAGGAGGGGAGGGGGTTAAAAAGTCATTTCATTCTGATCACCAGCATTTACCATGACAGTCACCCCCCCACTGGGCCCGGCCTCCCTCAGTGCCCCCCCCCCCCCTTTTTATAAGTAGACACTCCTTTTAAAATCTGCCTCTATGGCCAAACTTAGGGGTGGGGAGGGGATCTGTACCAATATCTCCGTGTGGCTTAATTCAGCCTGCAAATGGGCCGGTGACACTCTCTGGGGGTTTGTTTAATAAAAGGCGCATCTATCAACTTAAATTTAAAAATTAAACACGAGTTGCAGTTTTGGGGGGGGGGGGGGTTGATAATAAAAACAACCCGCCCGCGTACCGACCGAGCGGGGAGGCGGAGGGGAACCAGGAGGAGAGCCCGCCCGGGCCGCCGCCGCTCCCCGCCCGATCGCCCAAACAAGCGGCGGCTCCGCCGGGAGGAAGGAGAGGGGGCGATCGCCGGTACCGCCGCCCGGCCCGGCTCGGACCACCTACCACAGGTTCTGCCCCTCGTCCTCCTCCGCCGCCTCCTGGCCCTCCGGCGCGCCGCCCTGCTGCAGCTTCCTCTCCCCCACGGGCGCCATCTTCGCCACTGCGGCCGGCTGCCCGCCGTGACGTCACCGCCCACCGCACGACCCCGGGGCGGGGGGAGGAGGGCGGCCGCGGCTGGCGCCTGTCTCCCACCGCCTCCTCTCTCACATCCACCGCTCGGCGGCGCACCCACAGCCGCCTCCTCCCCGCTTCCCCCCCCCCCCCCCCCCTTCTGAATTATTTGTTGTGAGCAATCTATCCGTTTGTGATTTTTCAGGCAGGTTGGGGGACGGCCCCGTGGAAGGGGCGGTCACGTGGTGCCCCGATGACGCCATCGCGCAGCCTGCCGCTCTGCCTGCTTCATTATTGTTGTCCTTCCGCCCCGCGCCGGCCCTTTGTTCAATGGCATGGCGTCTGTTCCTGTTTCCGATTGTTATTTTTTTTTGTCAGGCAGCTGTGCGGGCAGCGCTTCATGGCCAGGACCCCCTGTGGTTGGGGAGGGGGTTGGAGGGCTTCCCAATGACGTCATTGGGATGGTGTGATGATCTGCGTAAAGCAATTCTGCCCAGAACACTATACCCGACCTCCGACCACCAGGTGGCAGAGTGAACCCATCTCGTGACCCTGTGTCTGGGAAGTTGGGTGCAAGTCGTGTTGGTGGATCAACGTATTTTGCAGTCGCTCTATAATAGTAGTTTGTATTTTATTTATTCTAGTTATCTTACCACGCAGTTGTTTCATAATAAATTATTTCAACTAGATGTTATGTAATGTATCATTCATATCGACCAGTCTACAGAACATGACAGTTGGAAAGTGGAATTAAGGTGAGACCGTGGCGGGGCACCATCTGCTGTCATTGCCGACCAACCGCCACCTCCCTGTGCGTTACCAACAAAGACTCAATGATCAAAACACAAAGAGGAGTTGCCTCAGGATCCTGGAGCTCCCTCCCTAACAGCACTGTGGGTGTATCTATGCCACATGGACCACAGCGGCTCAGGAAGGCGGCTCACCGCCACCTTCTCAAGGGTAATTAGGGATGGGCAATGAACGCTGGCCTCGCCAGCGATGCCCGCATCTTGTAAGTGCATTTTTTTTTTAAATTAAATATTTTATTGAAAATTTTTGGTCAACCAACACAGTACATTGTGCATCCTTTACACAATATTATAACAACACAAATAACAATGACCTATTTTATAAACAAAAAATGAATAAATAATAAATAACAAAAATGAAAATTAGCCCTAATTGGCAACTGCCTTGTCACAAGTAACACTCTCCAAAAATATAATTTAACAGTCCAATATATAATTATCTGTAGCAACGACTTATACATACTATACAGTATATATTAACAACCCTGAGAGTCCTTCTGGTTCCTCCTGCCCCCCCCCCCCCCCGATCCTGGGCTGCTGCTGCTGCCTTCTTTTTCCCATTCCGTCTATCTTTCTGCGATGTATTCGACGAACGGTTGCCACCGCCTGGTGAACCCTTGAGCCGACCCCCTTAGGACGAACTTAATCCGCTCTAGCTTTATAAACCCCGCCATGTCATTTATCCAGGTCTCCACCCCCGGGGGCTTGGCTTCTTTCCACATTAGCAATATCCTGCGCCGGGCTACTAGGGACGCAAAGGCCAAAACATCGGCCTCTCTCGCCTCCTGCACTCCCGGCTCTTGTGCAACCCCAAATATAGCCAACCCCCAGCTTGGTTCGACCCGGACTCCTACTACTTTTGAAAGCACCTTTGTCACCCCCATCCAAAACCCCTGTAGTGCCGGGCATGACCAAAACATATGGGTATGATTCGCTGGGCTTCTCGAGCACCTCGCACACCTATCCTCCACCCCAAAAAATTTACTGAGCCGTGCTCCAGTCATATGTGCCCTGTGTAATACCTTAAACTGAATCAGGCTTAGCCTGGCACACGAGGACGACGAGTTTACCCTGCTTAGGGCATCTTCCCACAGCCCCTCCTCGATCTCCTCCCCCAGCTCTTCTTCCCATTTCCCTTTTAGTTCATCTACCATAGTCTCCCCTTCGTCCCTCATTTCCCTATATATATCTGACACCTTACCATCCCCCACCCATGTCTTTGAGATCACTCTGTCCTGCACCTCTTGTGTCGGGAGCTGCGGGAATTCCCTCACCTGTTGCCTCGCAAAAGCCCTCAGTTGCATATACCTGAATGCATTCCCTTGGGGCAACCCATATTTCTCGGTCAGCGCTCCCAGACTCGCGAACTTCCCATCCACAAACAGATCTTTCAGTTGCGTTATTCCTGCTCTTTGCCACATTCCATATCCCCCATCCATTCCCCCCGGGGCAAACCTATGGTTGTTTCTTATCGGGGACCCCCCCAAGGCTCCAGTCTTTCCCCTATGCCGTCTCCACTGTCCCCAAATCTTCAGTGTAGCCACCACCACCGGGCTTGTGGTGTAGTTCCTCGGTGAGAACGGCAATGGGGCTGTCACCATAGCCTGTAGGCTAGTCCCCCTACAGGACGCCCTCTCTAATCTCTTCCACGCCGCTCCCTCCTCCTCTCCCATCCACTTACTCACCATTGAAATATTAGCGGCCCAATAATACTCACTTAGGCTCGGTAGTGCCAGCCCCCCCTATCCCTGCTACGCTGTAAGAATCCCTTCCTCACTCTCGGGGTCTTCCCGGCCCACACAAAACCCATGATGCTCTTTTCAATCCTTTTAAAAAAAGCCTTCGTGATCACCACCGGGAGGCACTGAAACACAAAGAGGAATCTCGGGAGGACCACCATCTTAACCGCCTGCACCCTCCCTGCCATTGACAGGGATACCATATCCCATCTCTTGAAATCCTCCTCCATCTGTTCCACCAACCGCGTTAAATTTAACCTATGCAATGTGCCCCAATTCTTAGCTATCTGGATCCCCAGGTAACGAAAGTCCCTTGTTACCTTCCTCAACGGTAGGTCCTCTATTTCTCTACTCTGCTCCCCTGGATGCACCACAAACAACTCACTTTTCCCCATGTTCAATTTATACCCTGAAAAATCCCCAAACTCCCCAAGTATCCGCATTATTTCTGGCATCCCCTCCGCCGGGTCCGCCACGTATAGTAGCAAATCGTCCGCATACAAAGATACCCGGTGCTCTTCTCCTCCCCTAAGTACTCCCCTCCACTTCTTGGAACCCCTCAACGCTATCGCCAGGGGCTCAATCGCCAGTGCAAACAATAATGGGGACAGAGGGCATCCCTGCCTTGTCCCTCTATGGAGCCGAAAATATGCAGATCCCCGTCCATTCGTGACCACGCTCGCCACTGGGGCCCTATACAACAGCTGCACCCATCTAACATACCCCTCTCCAAAACCAAATCTCCTCAACACCTCCCACAAATAATCCCACTCCACTCTATCAAATGCTTTCTCGGCATCCATCGCCACTACTATCTCCTTTTCTCCCTCTGGTGGGGCCATCATCATTACCCCTAACAACCTCCGTATATTCGTGTTCAGCTGTCTCCCCTTCACAAACCCAGTTTGGTCCTCGTGGACCACCCCCGGGACACATTCCTCTATTCTCATTGCCATTACCTTGGCCAGGACCTTGGCATCTACATTTAGGAGGGAAATAGGTCTATAGGACCCGCATTGTAGCGGGTCCTTTTCCTTCTTTAAGAGAAGCGATATCGTTGCTTCAGACATAGTCGGGGGCAGTTGTCCCCTTTCCTTTGCCTCATTAAAGGTCCTCGTCAGTACCGGGGTGAGCAAGTCCACATATTTTCTATAGAATTCGACTGGGAATCCATCCGGTCCCGGGGCCTTTCCCGCCTGCATGCTCCTAATTCCTTTCACCACTTCTTCTACCTCGATCTGTGCTCCCAGTCCCACCCTTTCCTGCTCTTCCACCTTGGGAAATTCCAGCCGATCCAAGAAGCCCATCATTCTCTCCCTCCCATCCGGGGGTTGAGCTTCATATAATTTTTTATAAAATGTCTTGAACACTCCATTCACTCTCTCCGCTCCCCGCTCCATCTCTCCTTCCTCATCCCTCACTCCCCCTATTTCCCTCGCTGCTCCCCTTTTCCTCAATTGGTGTGCCAGCAACCTGCTCGCCTTCTCCCCATATTCGTACTGTACACCCTGTGCCTTCCTCCATTGTGCCTCTGCAGTGCCTGTAGTCAGCAAGTCAAATTCTACATGTAGCCTTTGCCTTTCCCTGTACAGTCCCTCCTCCGGTGCTTCCGCATATTGTCTGTCCACCCTCAAAAGTTCTTGCAGCAACCGCTCCCGTTCCTTACTCTCCTGCTTCCCTTTATGTGCCCTTATTGATATCAGCTCCCCTCTAACCACCGCCTTCAACGCCTCCCAGACCACTCCCACCTGGACCTCCCCATTATCATTGAGTTCCAAGTACTTTTCAATGCACCCCCTCACCCTTAGACACACCCCCTCATCTGCCATTAGTCCCATGTCCATTCTCCAGGGTGGGCGCCCTCCTGTTTCCTCCCCTATCTCCAAGTCCACCCAGTGTGGAGCGTGATCCGAAATGGCTATAGCCGTATACTCCGTTCCCCTCACCTTCGGGATCAATGCCCTACCCAGCACAAAAAAGTCTATTCGCGAGTAGACTTTATGGACATAGGAGAAAAACGAGAACTCCTTACTCCTAGGTCTGCTAAATCTCCACGGGTCTACACCTCCCATCTGCTCCATAAAATCTTTAAGTACCTTGGCTGCTGCCGGCCTCCTTCCAGTCCTGGACTTCGACCTATCCAGCCCTGGTTCCAACACCGTATTAAAATCTCCCCCCATTATCAGCTTTCCCATCTCTAGGTCCGGAATGCGTCCTAGCATCCGCCTCATAAAATTGGCATCATCCCAGTTCGGGGCATATACGTTTACCAAAACCACCGTCTCCCCCTGTAGTTTGCCACTCACCATAACGTATCTGCCCCCGTTATCCGCCACTATAGTCTTTGCCTCGAACATTACCCGCTTCCCCACTAATATAGCCACCCCCCTGTTTTTCGCATCTAGCCCCGAATGGAACACCTGCCCCACCCATCCTTTGCGTAGCCTAACCTGGTCTATCAGTTTCAGGTGCGTTTCCTGTAACATAACCACATCTGCCTTAAGTTTCTTAAGGTGTGCGAGTACCCGTGCCCTCTTTATCGGCCCGTTCAGCCCTCTCACGTTCCACGTGATCAGCTGAGTTGGGGGGCTTCCTAACCCCCCCCTTGTCGATTAGCCATCACCTTTTTCCAGCTCCTCACCCGGTTCCCACGCAGCTGTATCTCCCCCAGGCGGTGCCCCCCCCGCCCATCCTCTCCCATACCAGCTCCCCCCTCTCCCCAGCAGCAGCAACCCAGTAATTCCCCCCTCCCACCCCCCCCGCTAGATCCCCCGCTAGCGTAATTACTCCCCCCATGTTGCTCCCAGAAGTCAGCAAACTCTGGCTGACCTCGGCTTCCCCCCGTGACCTCGGCTCGCACCGTGCGACGCCCCCTCCTTCCTGCTTCTCTATTCCCGCCATGATTATCATAGTGCGGGAACCAAGCCCGCGCTTCTCCCTTGGCCCCGCCCCCAATGGCCAACGCCCCATCTCCTCCACCTCCCCTCCTCCCCCCATCACCACCTGTGGGAGAGAGAAAAGTTACCACATCACAGGATTAGTACATAAAACCCCTCTTTGCCCCCCACATTCGCCCCACCACTTTGTTCGAACGTTCTTTTTAATAACCCGCTCATTCCAGTTTTTCTTCCACAATAAAAGTCCACGCTTCATCCGCCGTCTCAAAGTAGTGGTGCCTCTCTCGATATGTGACCCACAGTCTTGCCGGTTGCAGCATTCCAAATTTTATCTTCTTTTTATGAAGCACCGCCTTGGCCCGATTAAAGCTCGCCCTCCTTCTCGCCACCTCCGCACTCCAGTCTTGATAAACGCGGATCACCGCGTTCTCCCATTTACTGCTCCGAGTTTTCTTCGCCCATCTAAGGACCATTTCTCTATCCTTAAAACGGAGGAATCTCACCACTATGGCTCTGGGAATTTCTCCTGCTCTCGGTCCTCGCGCCATCACTCGGTATGCTCCCTCCACCTCCAACGGACCCGCCGGGGCCTCCGCTCCCATTAACGAGTGCAGTATCGTGCTCACATATGCCCCGACGTCCGCTCCCTCCACACCTTCAGGAAGACCAAGAATCCTCAGGTTGTTCCTCCTTGCGTTGTTTTCCAGTGCCTCCAACCTTTCCACACATCGTTTCTGATGTGCCTCCTGCGTCTCCGTCTTCACCACCAGGCCCTGTATATCGTCCTCATTCTCGGCTGCCTTTGCCTTCACGACCCAAAGCTCCCGCTCCTGGGTCTTTTGTTCCTCCTTTAGCCCTTCGATCGCCTGTAGTATCGGGGCCAACAGCTCTTTCTTCATTTCCTTTTTGATCTCTTCCACACAGCATTTCAAGAACTCTTGTTGTTCAGAGCCCCATGTTAAACTGCCACCTTCCGACGCCATCTTGGTTTTTGCTTGCCTTCCTTGCCGCTGTTCTAAAGGATCCACTGCAATCTGGCCACTTCCCTCTCCTTTTTCCATCCGTATCCAGGGGGGATTCCCTTCTGGTTTACCGCACAGTGTTTTTAGCCGTCAAAATTGCCGTTGGGGATCCTATCAAGAGCCCAAAAGTCCGTTTCACAGGGAGCTGCCGAAACGTGCGACTCAGCTGGTCATCGCCGCACCCGGAAGTCGTAAGTGCATTTTTAAAAGCATGATCACAGGGTTCAGATTCTCAAAATCTTGACGTTGAGCCAGCGGGAACATACTACTACTAATAATAATCTTTATTGTCACAAGTAGCCTTACATTGACAGTGCAATTAAGTTACTGTGAAAAGCTCCTCGTCGCCACATTCTGGCACCTGTTCGGGTACACAGAGGGAGAATTGGAAGGTCCAATTCACTGAACAGCACTGTGCAAATTGGCCGCTGTATTTCCTTCCTTGTAGCTGTCATAACCTGGGATTAAGCAGGCACTGGGACACTCATGAAACCTTAAAAGCAGGTAGGTCATGGGACACTTATGAGACTGGGAGATTGATATTCCCAAATGATGGAATACACACTCCCCCACTGAGGGGTGGGGCACCCCTTCTACATCCTGTATAAAACCGGAGGGCCATGAACCGTGGGCTGCCTCCTGTGCTAGAGTAATTGCTCTTGTTCTGTTGCATTAAATCTTTTTCTTTTGACTCTTATCTTTTCAGCTCGTTGTGAACTCCTTTCTCGACCCTATAATAATAGCAGTGACTGCATTTTGAAAGTACTTCATGGGTTGTTAACCGCTTTAGGGTGCCTGCTGATCGTGAAACGCACTAAATAAATGCAAGTCTCTCTTGGATCCCAACCTTCTATATGTCATGGCAGGTCTCTAACAAAAATTGAGGACACATCCTATTTTCTCTGCCTTCTTCCCTCACTGGGAACTTCATTTTTAACTTCTCCCTGTCATCCCACCTGTTTTTTTTTTACCTCTCCCTGTGTCTCACTTCTCCCAGAGTTTTTGTGCCCTTTATGAGTTTTCGCTTTCTGTGCAGGTGAATGGGACTGTTGTGATAGCGTGGTTGTCTTGTAATTCACAGACTGACCACGAGGAGTCTCTTTAGTATATATAGTGAATGTTAGAGTCAAGAGACCTCAGACTGACTAGGGAGCTGAGAGAGAGATAGTGGTTTGTGCATATTCATGCTGTTGTTCATCTGTTGTTTTATTTTTTTAATTTAGGGACAATTTGGCATGGCCAATCCACCTACCCTGTACATCTTTGGGTTGTGGGGGCGAAACCCACACAAGCATGGGGAGAATGTGCCAACTCCACACGGACAGTGACCCAGAGATGGAATCGAATCTGGGACCTCGGCGCCGTGAGGCAGCAATGCTAACCACTGCGCCACCGTGCTGCCTGGCATCTGTTGTTTTCTAATAATATAATAATCTTTATTGTCACAAGTAGGCTTACATTAACACTGCAATGAAGTTACTGTGAAAAGCCCCTAGTCGCCACACTCCGGCGCCTGTTCGGGTACACGGAGGGAGAATTTAGAATGTCCAAATTACCTAACAGCACATCTTTCGAGACTTGTGGGAGGAAGCCCACGCAGACACAGGGAGAACATACAGACTCCGCACAGACAGTGACCCAAGCTGTGAATCAAACCTGGGAACCTGGCGATGTGAAGCAACAGTGCTAACCACTGTGCTACCTTGCCGCCAAGGTAGTTTTGTGTATATTTGACCAAGGTTAATGTTAATAAATCTTTTATAGCTTTAGCTACAAGTGTTCTTGTAATATAAATCAGGCCATCCCACAAGGACATTACATGGTACCAAGAATGGGGTATTAAACACTGAGAAACAACCTGCTACGATGTCCACAGAGATTTGAAGATTTTGCAGATTGCAGGAATGAACTACATGGAGTTGTTGAAGCCACCAATGAATCTCAGATTTCATGGTAATGTGGACAGCAACTGGCGTGTGTTTAAACAACAATTTAATCTGTTTCTTACTGCAGTAAATTTAGAAGATCAATCTTATTTGCATAAGGTAGTGATACTTCTAACAGCAGCAGGGCCCAAAGCAATTGCTGTGTTTACTACATTTAAATTTGCAAACGATGAAAAGAGTAAAAATTTTAACAAAGTAATTCGAAGATTTGATATGAACATTGCACCCCTAGAAAGAATGAAACTTATGAACACTATGTGTTTAAACCACGTTTACAGAAGAGTCCATAGATCATTTTATCACCGATTTAAAGTTAAAAGCTAAAACCTGTACTTTTTCTGCGGGGGAATCTTCCCTGATTCGGGACCAGATTGTGTTTGGTGTGAACGAAAATAAGCTGAGGGAACGGTTGCTGGGGAATCAGAGCTGTCTTTGGGACCAACAGTTATGATTTGTCAGGCTCACGAGCTAGCAGCACAGCATTCTAAAATGTTTCTCAGTAATGGCGGCGTCTTCTTGGAGGAAAGCACTCCGGTTGCCGCCCTTTTTCTGAAAAGGCGGGAAACTTCCAAAAACAGGAGGGAAAGTTCCTGCAACTCACCGCACACCAACAAACAGGTTAAAGATCAGGACAAAGTATTTCTGTGTGAAAGATGTGGTCAAAGGCACAAATTAAGGCCGTGTCCAGCGTTTGGCAAGTTTTGTTCCAGATGCAAAGCAAAAAAAATCACTTTGCACAGAATTGTTACTCTCAGCTCAACCCCAGATCAGTCAGCCCAGTGGAAGACACCGTCTCCAGTGATGAAACATCACTGTTTGTTGGAGCAAGAACAGACAAAAATAATTTTTTGGAGACATCAAAAAATTCTCCAGCACTTTAGAAAATGCAAACTGATTTAAAGTAAACACTCTTGATGAGGACAAATGGTTGCTACAACTTGAAGTGAATGGTACAGTGGTCCAATTGAAGTTAGACACTGGTGCCAAAGCCAATTTAATCAGCATGACTGAAAAATCTAAAAATTCAGCTGATTAGAAGAAATCACAAAATATCTCTGACAGATTATAATGGTTCAAGCATTAAATGGTGCTTGTGGCCTGTGTGTGGTGGTGATGAACACAGTTTATTCCGTCCTATTCTGTATTGTATCCAAAGGTTTGGATTCATTGTTAGGTGATCAGTCACGTGAAGAATTAGGTCTAGTGCAGTTGGTATATTGCATCCACAAAGGATTGGATCAACACCCCAATGATTCTGAGAACATTATCAGCAAATTCATCGATGTGGTCACTGATTTTAGTGCACTATTATTCGCCAACGAGATACAATTTAAAGAAGATGCATTATCTAAAGCACCGATACAAACTACCAGTAGTGAAATTGCTGAAGATGTAGATCTGCATGTCAATCTGATTTCTACCCTACCCCCCGTATCAGATACAAAACCACAAGTTATCAAGAAGATAGAAGAACCTACCAATGGGGTAAATTCCATGGTATGTGTGAAACAGAAAAATGGTGATGCTCGTATAGGCATGGATCCAAACGATCTTAACGAAAAAAGTGTACATATTGTAAAACAATTATAGAAAGCAGTGGACAGCCAATCTGATCCAATGTAAATTCTATGATTTTATGATATCTTGCGAGTCAGTTGACCTGAGACTGACTAGGGAGCTGAGAGAGAGAGATAGTGGTTTGTGCATGTTCATACTGTTATTCATCTGTTGTTTTCACAGAAACATAGAATTTGCAGTGCAGAAGGAGGCCATTCGGCCATTGAGTCTGCACCAGCCCTTGGAAAGAGCACTCTACCCAAGCCCACACCTCCACGCTATCCCCGTAACCCAGTAACCCCACCTAACATTTTTGGACACGAAAGGCAATTTAGCATGGCCAATCCACCTAACCTGCACATTTTTGGACTGTGGGAGGAAACCGGAGCACCCGGAGGAAACCCACGCACACACGGGGAGAACGTGCAGACTCCGCACAGACAGTGACCCAAGCCGGGAATCGCACTGGGACCCTGGGGCTGTGAAGCAACTGTGCTAACCACTGTGCTACCGTGCTGCCCTTTTTTATAATTTTGTATATATTTGACCCACAGTTAATGCTAATAAATCATTTATAGCTTTAGCTACAAGTGTTCTTGTAATATAAGGACCAGGTCATCCGACAAAAACATTACAGGGACCTTTATCTTTAGCAGCACGGTAGCACAGTGGTTAGCACTGTTGCTTCACAGTGCCAGGGTCCCAGTTTCGATTCCTGGCTTGAAGAGTCCGCACGTTCTCCCCGTGTCTGTGTAGGTTTCCTCCGGGCGCGCCGACTTCCTCCCACAAGTCCCAAAAGATGTGCTTGTTAGATCATTTGGACATTCTGAATTCTCTCTCGGTGTACCCGAACGGGCGCCGGAATGTGTCGACTAGGGGCTTTTCACAATAACTTCATTGCAGTGTTAATGTAAGCCTACTTGTGACAATAAAGATTATTATTATAAAAGCTCTTGTTGGTCACGTGCGTAGGCCTGACCAACATAAAAAATCTAAACCAGCCATTTACATAGAACATAGAATTTACAGTGCAGAAGGAGGTCATTCGGCCCATCAAATCTGCACCGGCCCTTGGAAAGAGCGCCCCACTTAAGCCCCACACCTCAGCCATGTGTGGTCCTTTCCCAGCCGGCACATACGCAGGCGGCCCCAAGATTCATCAGGTATTGGAGATGCTGACCACAGGCCTAAAGACAAAGGTTACATGGATTTTGAATCATTTTGAATCTTTATTCGTGGCACAAGACACACCAGTTGGGAAGGAACCACTGGTCTAATTAATGTGTTTTTCATCTGTGCCATTCAGTGGCTCCACAGTGACACCATTGGTTCCTTAGTGAACTGCAGCAGTGACAATTCCACATCTGACCTACAGTGTCACTATGGAACACATCTAGACCAATTCTTCACTCAAAATGAAATGAAATGAAATGAAAATCGCTTATTGTCACAAATAGGCTTCAAATGAAGTTACTGTGAAAAGCCCCTAGTCGCCACATTCCGGCGCCTATTCGGGGAGACTGGTACAGGAATGAACCATGCTGCTGGCCTGCCTTGGTCTGCTTTAAAAGCCAGTGATTTACCCCTGTGCTAAACCAGCCCCTTGGGCTGTTGCTTAGTTGCTCTAGGAAATAAACTACTATTAACTCACCTTTTCGGGACTCCATCTACGTATTAATGAGCGATCCCTGGGAACAATTGGAAACAGTTGAGGTAAACAAGGCCAAGCCAGACTCCTCGGCGCCAGCAGGAGCCAAGACAAAGGAAGGTCAACGGACACTTAGGAACCGCCCAGCGATCAGGGAACAGCTCCAGTATTGGAGAAATCGATCCAAGTGATCAGAACTTAGTCCAATCACTTGGAACCAGGTACGGGGTCCGCCCAAAAGGGCGCAAAGCCCCTGGGGACTATAAAATAGAATCCCCAAGTTCAATTCGTCCTTCTTGGCAGGATCTCTCAGCAGCTCGAAACAACCCTTGACCGTGACCTGCCCAGCAGCTGCGCCAACCAAGTAAGTCTCCAGTCAACGCACGCTACGAGATAGGCGCTCCTCGCTACGAGTCTATACCAGCTTTGAAGCCTGCAGACTCAGAATCGGACGAAAGGCCATTTGTTCCCCTGACCTGGTGGGCCAGGTCCAAAGCTAAGTATAGGCCTTTTAGTGATAGAGATAGTCTAGTAAGTCGAGTTTTATACATGAGTAGTGATTGACTGTGTATAATAAATGTGTTTTGATTTGAAACGTACTAACTGGTGTATTGAGTTATTGATCAGTACTTGAACTTGAACCTCGTGGTGGTATCATAAAGATACCTGGCGACTCTAGAGCAAAGGTTATAAAACAGAACAAATTAAGTAAAGACACGACGAGCAACATTTACTAAGGGCCAACCAGAAGTTAGCAACAGGAGTTTGCACATTCTCCCCATGTCTACGTGGGTTTCACCCCCACAACCCAATGATGTGCAGGTTAGGTGGATTGGCCACGCTAAATCGCCCCTTAATTGGAGAAAAAATAATAGAATACTCTAAATTTATTTTTAAAAAGAAGAAAAAAAACTTATATAGGAGTAAGTGTCAAATCCAATGAAGTAGTGTAAATAAATTTATAGCTTTGTTCAAGTTAAAGCTATTTTGTATTTTTTGTGAACACTACGCCAACCATCCTGAATTTAGAAACACAAAAAACACCACACACTCTACCGAGGCCCACTCTTCGCCCTATCCCCGTAACCTAACCTGTACATCTTTGAACACCAAGAGGCAATTTTATCATGGGCAATCCACCTAACCTGCACATCTTTGGAATGTGGGAGGAAACTGGAGCACCCGGAGGAAACCCACGCACACACGGGGAGAAGGTGCAAGCCCCACACAGTCACCTGAGGCCGGAATCGAACCTGGGACCCTGGTGCTGTGCGGCAGCAGTGCTAACCGCATCCTGTCCATTAAGGCTGACACTCGAGTGGAGCACTGAGGAGGTTCTGCCTTTTTTGGCTGGGAACTGAAACCGAGAACGACAATGATGCCGATTGTGGGAGTTTGCTATTCACAAACTGGCTTCTGGGTATTCGGCATTACAACTAGAACATCGAACATTACAGCGCAGTACAGGCCCTTCGGCCCTCGATGTTGCGCCGACCTGTGAAACCACTCTCAAGCCCATCTACACTATTCCCTTATCGTCCATATGTCTATCCAATGACCATTTGAATGCCCTTAGTGTTGGCGAGTCCACTACTGTTGCAGGCAGGGCATTCCACGCCCTTACTACTCTTTGAGTAAAGAACCTACCTCTGACATCTATCTGATATCTATCTCCCCTCAATTTAAAGCTATGTCCCCTCGTGCTGGACTTCACCATCCAAGGAAAAAGGCTCTCCCTGTCCACCCTATCCAATCCTCTGATCATCTTGTATGCCTCAATTAAGACACCTCTTAACCTTCACTCTAACGAAAACAGCCTCAAGTCCCTCAGCCTTTCTTCATAAGATCTTCCCTCCATACCAGGCAGCATTCTGGTAAATCTCCTCTGCACCCTTTCCAATGCTTCCACATCCTTCCTATAATGCGGCGACCAAAATTGCACGCAATACTCCAAATGCAGCCGCACCAGAATTTTGTACAGCTGCAACATGACCTCATGGCTCCGAAACGCAATTCCTCTACCAATAAAAGCTAACACACCGTACGCCTTCTTAACCCTCTCAACCTGGGTGGCAACTTTCAGGGATCTATGCACATGGACACCGAGATCTCTCTGCTCATCCACTCTGCCAAGAATCTTACCATTAGCCCAGTATTCTGTCTTCCTGTTATTCCTTCCAAAATGAATCACCTCACACTTTTCAGCATTAAACTGCATTTGCCACCTCTCAGCCCAGCGTTGCAGCTTATCTATGTCCCTCTGTGACTTGTAACATCCTTCTGCACTGTCCACAACTCCACCGACTTTAGTGTCATCTGCAAATTTACTCACCCATCCTTCTACGCCCTCCTCCAGGTCATTTATAAAAGTGACAAACAGCAGTGGCCCCAAAACAGATCCTTGTGGTACACCACTAGTAACTGGACTCCAGTCTGAACATTTCCCATCAACCACCACCCTTTGTCTTCTTCCAGCTAGCCAATTTCTTATCCAAACAGCTAAATCACCCTGAATCCCATGCCTCCGTATTTTCTGCAGTAGCCTACCGTGGGGAACCTTATCAAATGCTTTACTGAAATCCATATACACCACATCAACTGCTTTACCCTCATCCACCTGTTTGGTCACCTTCTCAAAGAACTCAATAAGGTTTGTGAGGCACAACCTATGCTTCACAAAACCGTGTTGACTATCTCTAATCAAATTATTCCTTTCCAGATGATTATACATCCTGTCTCTCATAAACCTTTCCAAGATTTTGCCCACAACAGAAGTAAGGCTCACTGGTCTATAGTTACCCGGGTTGTCTCTACTCCCCTTCTTGAACAAGGGGACAACATTTGCTATCCTCCAGTCTTCTGGCACTAGGCCTATAGACAAAGATGACTTAAAGATCAAAGCCAAAGGCTCAGCAATCTCCTCCCTAGCTTCCCAGAGAATCCTAGGATAAATCCCATCCGGCCCAGGGGACTTATCTATTTTCACACTTTCCAGAATTGCTCACACCTCCTCCTTATGAACCTCAAGCCCTCCTAGTTAGTAGCCTGAATCTCAGTATTCTCCTCGACAACATTGTCCTTTTTCCTGTGTGAATACTGACGAAAAATATTCATTTAGCACCTCTCCTGTCGCCTCGGACTCCAAGCACAACTTCCCACTACTGTCCTTGACTGGCCCTACTCTTACTCTAGTCATTTGTTTATTCCTGACATATCTTTTGAAAGCTTTAGGGTTATCCTTGATCCTACCTGCCAAAGACTTCTCATGTCCCCTCCTGGCTCTTCTTAGCTCTCTCTTTAGGTCCTTCCTAGCTAACTTGTAACTCTCGAGCACCCTAACTGAACCTTCATGTCTCATCTTTACATAAGCCTCCTTCTTCCTCTTGACAAGTGTTTCGACTGCTTTAGTAAACCACAGTTCCCTTGCTCGACCACTTCCTCCCTGCCTGACAGGTACATACTTATCAAGGACATGCAGTAGCTGTTCCTTGAACAAGCTCCACATTTCCATTGTGCCCATCCCCTGCAGTTTTCCTCTCCATCCGATGCATCCTAAGTCTTGCCTCATCGCATCATAATTGCCTTTCCCCCAGATATGACTCTTGCCCTGCGGTATATACCTATCCCTTTCCATCACTAAAGTAAACGTAATCGAATTGTGGTCACTATCACCAAAGTGCTCACCTACCTCCAAATCTAACACCTGTCCTGGTTCATTACCCAGTACCAAATCCAATACAGCCTCGCCTCTCATTGGCCTATCTACATACTGTGTCAGGAAACCCTCCTGCACACATTGGACAAAAACGGACCCATCTAACGTACTCGAACTATAGCGTTCCCAGTCAATATTTGGAAAGTTAAAGTCCCCCATAACAACTACCCTGTTTCTTTCGCTCCTATCCAGAATCATCTTTGCAATCCTTTCCTCTACATCTCTGGAACTTTTCGGAGGCCTATAGAAAACCCCGAACAGGGTGACCTCTCCTTTCCTGTTTCTAACCTCAGCCCATACTACCTCAGTAGACGAGTCCTCATCAAACGTCCTTTCTACCACCGTAATACTGTCCTTGACTAACTGTCAAAACGTTAGCCGTAAAGCACTTTGGGAGGTCCAATTGTCATGAAAGGTGCAATATAAATGCAGGTCCTTCTATCTTTCGGAAATAAATTATCCCAAGGTGCTTCACGGCATTGTTATTAAACAAAATATGAGACCGAGCGACATCAGGAGCTACCAGGTTAGATTTTCCAGGTAAATATTGGGAAGTGTGGAACCATTGTCTTCAGTCCCCATCACAAACTCCATTCCCTCATCACCAATGAGGAAAATGGTAGCTGTGGGAGTTGGTGGGCCTGTATGAAATATTGGTGGTCAGTCTATCCCCCAACTCCATTCTGATAACTGTCTGAGGGCTGACCAGGCAGTTCTCAATTCTACTATCATGTCTGAAACTGAGATAAGCTCCTGGTCACACAGGCAAACCATCTACCTGTGGAACATCGCCTGACTCCACCCTGGCTCAGTCCATCTGCTGCCTTTGATACCGGCAGGATTTGGCAATTCCACACCTAGCCAACCTCTCACACTCCATGTCATCCAAACCTCGACTGCCCTCTATCCTTTTTATAAAATAAATGTAGAGTACGCAATTCTTTTTTTCCAATTAAGGGGCAATTTAGTGTGGCCAATCCACCTGCCCGGCACATCTTTGGGTTGTGGGGGTGAAACCCACGCAGACACGGGGAGAATGTGCAAACTCCACATGGTCAGTGACCCAGGGCCGGGATTCGAACCCGGGTCCTCAGCGCCGTGAGGCAGCAGTGCTAACCACTGTGCTGCCCCTATTGCCCTCTATCCTAACTCGCACCAAGTCCTGTTCACCCCTTGCTAACTTATATTTGAAACTGAAAATCGCTTATTGTCACAAGTAGGCTTCAAATGAAGTTACTGTGAAAAGCCCCTAGTCGCCACGTTCCGGCGCCTGTTCGGGGAGGCTGTTATGGGAAGGCTGTTGCTTCTGGTCACCTGAAGGCATATCAGTCATAATATACACCAGTCTATCATGGTGCAGACACACACACTGATGGACACACAGCAAGACCAATAAACACACACAACACCGCAGCCAATCACCAGTTAGAGCACACTCACTATACAGACAGGGGGCATCAGAGTTCCCGCTCCTTCGGGATGCAGCCTCTCAGAAGGACAGAGCTTACAGCTTACAGCATAGATCTTCACCATGTGCTGAATGCATAGACTGGTTAGGACAGGCATAGGTCTTTAGTTTAATCTAACATCGTGTTAACCCACAGTGAAAGTATGTTCAACAGTTTCTAACTTAATAAAATAGTGTTGCACTATTTTTAGTGTTGGTGGCCTGTCGGTGTTCCACAGATCCAGAGCACCCAACACATCATGGTACCAGGAGTTGAGGGATATTAGAACGTCTTAGACCTACCTGCAAGTGATCTGCCTTCCACCAGCATAGCCATCCTTCAAAATGGACAGCGTCCGCCCACCGCCGCCGCTCCGCATCACCGGCAACCTAGGGGCCAACTGGAAGATATTCAAACAACGATTCCAGCTCTACCATGATGCCACAGACCGGGAAGCAGCTTCGGACACCAGGAAGATCGCTCTCTTCCTATCCACGGCCGGGGACCATACCATCCACATTTTCAATTCTCTCACCTTTGCTGATGGTGAAGATAAATCAAAATTCAAGACGGTCCTCCTCAAGTGTGAGTCACTGCAACATCGAGGTGAATGAAAGTTTCAAGTGCTATGTATTCCAACAGCGTTTGCAGAGTAAGGATGAACCTTTCCAGTCCTTTCTCACCCACCTACTGCCTCCTTGTGCAGTCCTGTAATTACGGGCCCACCTCCGACTCCATGATACGCGACCAGATCGATTTTGGTGTTCAGTCGGACCCCCTACGCCAGCAGCTCCTCGCGGTGAAGCAACTCACCCTAACAACTGCCATCGAGACCTGCGTGCTACATGAACACGCCACTAGTCGGTATTCCCACATCCAAGCGGCTGAAACGGCGCGGCAAGGTCCCCTCGAGGCAGAACGGGTCCAAGCAATCGAGCAACTCTAGGGCCTCAGCCTGGATGAGGGCGGCCATATTGTGCACTTTACACGGACTCCCGCGCTTGTGTGCACCGAACAAGGGGACGGCGTCGTCGACAAAGGTACTGCACAGGCGCGCTCCACGTATGACCGCACTGCACATGCGCAGTGGCGCAGCGAACGTACTGACGCTACAACGTGCGGCAACTGTGGCTCTGCCCACTTAAAGCGGCGATGTCCTGCCAAATCCCGACGATGCCTGCGATGTGGCAAACTTGGCCACTATGCTGCTTTATGCAGGGCAGCTCAGCCTGCCAACTCTCGTCGCTCCACCCAGCCTCGCAGGAATGTCCGGGCCATTCAACCCACGGTCACCGAGCCCGATTCGGACCTGCTACCCGATATTGACACTGAGGACCCGAAGGCGCCTTTTCAAGTCGGTATCATTACAAAAAACAGGGTGTCCCCGAAGCAAAGAATCCAGCCTCTATCGGTATACAGCATTGATCCAGACGATGAGTGGTGTGCCACCCTTACGGTCAACCAGAATTTGTTGCCCACCTCAGAGACTAGATTTATGAACTTTTCGAATTTATGGACTCTGAATTATTTCGTTGTTTTGTTTGATCATTTCCCTGGTTTGTATATAGTGTTGATCTTGTTACTCTTGTTGCATACTGCTTCTCTGCACCAGGCACCTTCCCATGTAAATAGTTTAGTTCTCATGTACGTAGTCCTGTAAATATGTCGTCGCACCCCACACGTAGTTAGGAACATTCTCACCACACATTATTTATTGCCACACACATACATTATTTTATAAAAGGGGGGATGTCATAATATACACCAGTATATCATGGTGCAGAGACACACACTGATGGACACACAGTGGGACCAATCAACATACACAACACCGCAGCCAATCACCAGTTAGAGCACACTCACTAGAGAGACAGGGGGCATCAGAGTTCCCGCTCATTCGGGATGCAGCCTCTCAGAAGGACAGAGCTTACAGCTTACAGCACAGATCTTCACCATGTGCTGAGTGCATAGACTGGTTAGGACAGGCATAGGTCTTTAGTTTAATCTAACATCGTGTTAACCCACAGTGAAAGTATGTTCAACAGTTTCTAACTTAATAAAATAATGTTGTACTATTTTTAGTGTTGGTGGCCTGTATGTGTTCCACGGATTCAGAACACCCAACACATCAATATCTTGATCTTAAAATTCTGGTCCATGTTTTCAAATCCCTCCGCAGTATTTTAATTGGATAGTTTAAGTGAATGGGCTAGGGTCTGGCAGATGGAATACAATGTTGACAAATGTGAGGTTATCCATTTTGGTAGGAATAACAGCAAAATGGATTATTATTTAAATGATAAAATATTAAAACATGCTGCTGTGCAGAAGGACCTGGGTGTGCTAGTGCATGAGTCGCAAAAAGTTGGTTTACACTTGCAACAGGTGATTAAGAAGGCAAATGGAGTTTTGTCCTTCATTACAAGAGAGATGGAGTTTAAGACTAAGGAGGTTATGCCGCAACAGTATAAGGTGTTAGTGAGGCCACACCTCCTTACCAGAGAAAGGACGTACTGGCGCTGGAGGGTGTGCAGAGGAGATTCAATAGGTTAATCCCAGAGCTGAAGGGGTTGGATTACAAGGAGAGGTTGAGTAGACTGGGACTGTACTCGTTGGAATTTAGAAGGATGCAGGGGAATCTTATTGAAACATATAAAATTATGAAGGGAATAGATAGGATAGATGTGGGGAGGTTGTTTCCACTGGTCGGGTGAAAGCAGAACTAGGGAGCATAGCCTCAAGATGTTCTTATGTATTGTCCCATCCTGTCTCTCCTCAACAACTCCTTAAAATCTGCTTTTGTGTTTCGGTGTCTAGTTTTACTTTATAATCGCCCCGTGAAGCACATTGAGACGTCTAATTATATTAAATATAAATATGAGTTGCTGTTGTTGTTGTTGATCATAAACTTGTCTCGTTGTCAGATACATTCTTTCTTTTGATGAATTTCTTCCAGTTTTCTCTATTCGTCCTGACTGCGTTGGCTCCTGATCAGGGCTGTGATTGCCCAGGGTTAACCACCTTCCCAATCACTTCACCCGGGTTTTTCTCAGTGACCCATCAGGGTGGGAGAGGGTCGTTGCCACCTCACTGATAGAATAACGCAGGTATCAGCCAGCAGACACCTGCGTGCGGCTCTGTCGAGAACAATACTCCGGGTGTCCTGGTCCCTGTAAACAACAACATCCTCCCAAATCCCCAGTGTTAAATTACAGTGAGCAGATTAAACCACCTGGTGAAGGAACAGGGCTGGTTTCAGATAACCGTCAGACATTCTCTCTCAGGGTCTCTGTGAGGGTGGAGTTACCCAGCCAGCTGTGTCCTTGGTGCTGGCAGTAAACGTCCGCCCACTGCCTCTGGAGGAGTTTGCCAACCGCACAAGCCATCTGTCTGTCTGCTCTAAAGCCCTGAAGACATCTGTACCAGGCCAAAGCTCGATGCCAACTGAGCTTTCACTTCAGTGCCAACTAATTAATATCTATGTATTGAGTCTTTTGTTGAGGTTAGACTAAAAGTTCAACTGTTGACTTGTGTCTGTTTACCTCTTTGCTGTGTCCATGTGTGTGTCTGAGTTTCTCTATCAGTGTGTGTGCATCTGTGTGTGTATGTCTGTGTTTGTCTAACTGTGTGTGTGTCCCCGTCTATATGTGTTTGTGTCAGTGTGTGTATGTCTGTGCCTGTCGATCAGTGTGTGCGTATCTCTGTGTTTGTGTGCATGTATATCCGTATGTCTGTATCCATCTGTGTGTATGTGTCTGTATTTGTCTAACTGCATGTCTGTGTATGTGTGTGTATCTGTGTGTGTAAGTATCTGTGCGTGTGTCTGTGTGTGTATGTCCATATTTGTGTGTGTGCCATTGTCTATATGTGTGTGTGTCGATGGGTATCTATGCGTGTGTCAATCTGTTTGTCAGTCGTTGTGCATGTGTGTTTGTGTCTTCATATGCGTGGGTGGGACGTGTCGGTTTAGCTCAGTTGGCTGGACGGCTGGTTTGTGACGCAGAGCGAGGCCAGCAGCGCGGGTTCAATCCCTTTATCGGCTGAGGTTATTCATGAAGGCCACGCCTTCTCAACCTTGCCCCTCGTCTGAGGTGTGTTTCTCAGGTTAAATCACCACCAGTCAGCTCTCCCCCTCAAAGGGGAACCTTGGTGAATTCCTGCAGTGCATCTTGTAGATGGTACACACGGCTGCCACTGTTCGTCAGTGGTGGAGGGAGTGAATGTTTGTGGAAGGGGGAGCAACCAAGCGGGGCCGCTTTGTCCTGGATGGTGTCGAGCTTCTTGAGTGTTGTTGGAGCTGCGCTCATCCAGGCAAGTGGAGAGTATTCCATCACACTCCTGACTTGTGCCTTGTAGATGGTGGACAGGCTTTGGGGGATAAGGAGGTGAGTTACTCGCCGAAGGATTCCTAGTCTTTGAATTGCTCTGATTTTTGGGATTTGTTTATTGTCACGTGTACCGAGGTACAGTGAAAAGTATTTTTCTGCGAGTAGCTCAACAGATCATTAAGTACATGAAAATAAAATGAAAGAAAATACACAATAGGGTAACACAAGGTACACAATGTAACTCAATAACACCGGCATCGGGTGAAGCACACAGGGGTGTAGTGTTAATGTGGTGAATGTATTCACCATAGTATAAGCTGTCTGTGTAGCACTGTGGCCCAATGGTAATGTGATCTCCTTACAGGTATTGTACTGGAACCTGGTGACTCCGCCTCTGGCTCCGCCCCCCTCAGACGGTATATAGACTGGCCTCCTGGGGGCGGCGCTCATTTGTACAGCAGACACAGGCAGGCAAGTTCTTGGTTAATAAAGCCCGTGTTCACTCACTCTCATCGTTTTGAAGTGAATTAATGGTACATCAGTTAATGAGGTCAACCCATAAGAGGGTCATTTAGGAGTCTGGTAACAGTGGGGAAGAAGCTGTTTTAGAGTCTGTTAGTGCGTGTTCTCAGACTTTTGTATCTCCTGCCCGATGGAAGAAGTTGGAAGAGTGTGTAAGCCGGGTGGGAGGGGTCTTTGACTATGCTGCCCTCTTTCCCCAGGCAGCGGGAGGTGTAGATGGAGTCAATGGATGGGAGGCAGGTTCGTGTGATGGACTGGGCGGTGTTCACGACTCTCTGAAGTTTCTTGTGGTCTTGGGCTGAGCAGTTGCCATACCAGGCTGTGATGCAGCCTGATAGGATGCTTTCTATGGTGCATCTGTAAAAGTTAGTAAGTGTTAATATGGACATGCCGAATTTCCTTAGTTTCCTGAGGAAGTATAGGCGCTGTTGTGCTTTCTTGGTGGTAGTGTCGATGTGGGTGGACCAGGACAGATTTTTGGAGATGTGTACTCCTAGGAATGTGAAACTGCTAATCATCTCCACCTCGGCCCCGTTGATGCTGACAGGGGTGTGTACAGTACTTTGCTTTTTGAAGCCTGATAGCTACAGTATTGATGTGGCTAATCTAGTTCAGTTTCTGGTCAATGGTAACCCCCAGGATGTTGATTGTGGGGGATTCAGCGATGGTAATGCCATTGAATGTCAAGGGGCGGTGGTTAGATCCTCTCTTGTAGGAGATGGTCATTGCCTGGCACTTGTGTGGCGCGAATGTAAGTTGCCACTTGTCAGCCCAAGCCTGGATATTGTCCAGGTCTTGCTGCATTTGGACACGGACTGCTTCATTATCTGAGGAGTCACGAATGGTGCTGAACATTGTGCAGTCACCCGCAAACATCCCCACTTCTGACCTTATGATGGAAGGGAGGACATTGATGAAGCAGCTGAAGATGGTTGGGCCTAGGACACTACCCTGAGGAACTCCTGCAGTGATGTCCTGGAGCTGAGATGAATGACCTCCAACCACCACAAACATCTTCCTTTGTGCCAGTGCAGAGGTTACCCCGATTCCCATTGGCTCCAGTTTAGCTCGGGCTCCTTGATGCCACACTCGGTCAAATGCTGCCTTGTTGTCGAGGGTAGTCGCTCTCGCCTCGCCTCTGGCATTCAGCTCTTTTGTCCATGTTTGAACCAAGGCTATAATAAGGTCAGGTGCTGAGTGACCCTGGAGGAACCCAAACTGAGCGTCCGTGAGCAGGTTATTGCTGAGTAAGTGCCGCTTGATAGCATTGTTGATGACTCCTTCCATCACTTTGCTGATGATGGAGAGTAGGCTGATAGGACGGTAATTGGCTGTGTTGGATTTGTCCTGTTTTCTGGGTACAGGACACACCGGGGCAATTTTCCACATTGCCGGGTAGATGTCAGTGTTGTAGCTGTACTGGAACAGCTTGGCGAGGGGTGCAGCAAGTTCTGGAGCACAAGTCTTCAGGACAATTGCTGGAATATTGTCAGGGCCCGAAGCCTTTGCAGTATCCAGGGCCTTCAGCCATTTTTGATATCACATGGAGTGAATCGTATTGCTGAAGACTGACAAGTAGTCCTGTGTTGTAGCTTCACCAGGTCGACACCTCATTTTTCAATATGCCTGATGTTGCACCTGACATGCTCTCCTGCACTCTTCATTGAACCAGGGTTGACCCCCTGGCTTGGTGGTAATGGTAGAGTGGGGGATATGCCAGGCCAGGAGGTTACAGATTGTGGTTGAGCACAATTCTGCTGCTGCTGATGGCCCATGGTGCTTCATCGATGTCCAGTCTTGAGTTGCTGGATCTGTTCGAAGTCTATCCCATTTAGCATGGCGGTAATGGTACACAACACGATGGAGGGTATCCTCAATGTGGAGAGAGAACTTTGTCTCCACAAGGATTGTGCCATGGTTCGTCACAGAATAGTACAGCACAGAAGAGACCCTTCAGCCAATTAGATCTGCACTGACACATGAGAAACACCTGTCCTAATCTCACTTGCCAGCTCTTGGCCCAGAGCCTTGCATGTTAAGACCTGCCAAGTGCTCATCCAGGTACCTTTTAAAGGATGTGAGGCAACCCGCATCTCTCCCCCACCCCCCCCCCCCCCCCCACCCTCCCAGGCAGTGTGTTCTAGACCATCACCACCCTCTGGCTAAAAATGGTTTTCCTCAAATTCCCCCTAAATCTGATGCCCCTCACCTTGAACCTGTGTCCCCTTGTAACTGATCGGTTGCTCCCTATCCACCTGCTCCATGTCCTTCATAAATCTGTACACCTCGATCAGGTCACCCCTCAATCTTCTCTGCTCCAGTGAAAACAACCCAAGCCGTGCCAACTTATACCGATACTGTCATGGACAGATGCAGCAGGCAGGTTGGTGAGGATGAGGTCAAGTATGTTGTTGGTTCCTTCACCACCAGCTGCAGTCCCAGTCTAGCAGCTCTGTCCTTTAGGACCCGGCCAGCTCGGTCTGTGGTGGTCCCACCGAGTTGCTCTTGGTGATGGACATTGAAGTCCCCCAGCCAGACCATATTCTGCGCCTTTGCCACCCTCAGTGTTTCCTCCAAGTGGAGTTCAACATGGAGGAGTACTGATTCATCAGTGGATGGTGGCTGGTACGTGGTAATCAGCACGAGATTTCCTTGCCCATGTTTAACCTGAAGCTATGAGACGTCATGGGGTGCAGAGTCGATGTTGAGGATTCCCTTCTGACTGTATTACCACTATGTGCCACCTCTACCAAGGAGACAGGAATGGTGATAGTGGTGTCTGGAACATTGTCTGTAAGGTGTGATTCTGTGAGTATGTTGTTTGACTAGTCTGTGAGACAGATCTCCCAATTTTAGCACAAGCCCCTAGATGATAGTACAGAGGACTTTGCACGGTTGACAGGGCTGGGTTTGTTGTTTCCGTTTCTGGTGCCTGGGTCGATGCCAGTTGGTCAGTCCGGTTTCATTCCTTTTTCGTGTTTCCACGGGCGGTTGAATACGTTGCTGTGGTCACATGTAGGCCAGACCACGTAAGGACGGCAGATTTCCTTCCCACGTTAGTGAACTAGATGGGAGTTCTATGCCAATAGTTTCATGATCGTCGCTAGATTTTTATTTTCAGATAGTTTATTGAGTTTAAATTCCATCACCTCCATTCCGCCACTGGGTGGGATTGGAATACGGGTCCCCAAATCATCACCCTGGGTTTCTGCATTACTAATCCAGCGATAATACAACTTTATTGACAGGGGACTTGAGTTTAAGAGCCGTGGGGTTATGCTGCAACTGTACATGACCCTGGTGAGACCACATTTGGAATATTGTGTGCAGTTCTGGTCACCTCACTATAGGAAGGATGTGGAAGCATTGGAAAGGGTGCAAAGGAGATTTACCAGGATGCTGCCTGGTTTGGAGGGTAGGTCTTATGAGGACAGGTTGAGGGAGCTAGGGCTTTTCTCTTTGGAGCAGAGGAGGATGAGAGGCAACTTAATAGAGGTTTATAAGATGATGAGGGGGATAGATAGTGTGGACGTTCAGAGACTATTTCCTCGGGTGGATGTAGCTGTTACAAGGGGGGCATAACTATAAGATTCGGGGTGGGAGATATAGGAGGGATGTCCGAGGTAGGTTCTTTACTCCGAGAGTGGTTAGGGTGTGGAATGGACTGCCTGCTGTGATAGTGGAGTCGGACACTTTAGGAACTTTCAAGCGGTTATTGGATCGGCACATGGAGCACACCAGAATGACAGGGAGTGGGATAGCTTGATCTTGGTTTCGGACAAAGCTCGGCACAACATCGAGGGCCGAAGGGCCTGTTCTGTGCTATTCTATGTTCTATGTACACCAGTGTCTCCTCGCCTAGAGCTCTGTGAGCAGTCTCCTTACTTAAGGAGAGATATTATTTCATTGGAAGAGGTTCAGAGAAGGCTCACTAGGATGATCCCTGGTATGGGGGGGATTGGCTTATGAGCAAAGGGGGGACTCTATTCATTGGAATTTAGAAGAATGAGAGGTGATCTCATTGAAACATAAAGATTCTTAAGTGGCTTGACAGGATAAATGCTGAAAGGCTGTTTCCCCTCATGAGAGATTTCAGAGGGAATATTACCAGAATAAAGGGGTTCCCATTTAAGACTGAAATGAGGAGGAATTTCTTCTCTCAGAAGGTTGTGAGTCTTTTGAACTCCTTGTCACAGAGAGCTGTGGGGGCAGAGTCCTTGGGTATGTTCAAGTCTGAGATAGATTCTTGATCAGTGAGGGAATCAAGGGTTACTGGGAAAGGGCAGGAAAGGGGATGTGAGGAATGTCGCATCAGCCATGATCCTATTGAATGTTGGAGCATGCTCGAGAGGCTGAAGGGCCTCCTCCTGTTCCTATTTCTTATGGTCTTAGAGTTTTATAGGTCTGAGGCTGGGAATCCTGCAACGGGTAACTCACCTCCTTACTCCCCAAAGCCTGTCCACCATCTACAAGGCACATGTCAGGAGTGTAATGGAATACTCTCCACTTGCCTGGATGAGTGCAGCTCCAACAACACTCAAGTAGCTCAACACCATCCAGGACAAAGCAGCCCCGCTTGATTGCTACCCCTTCCACAAACATTCACTCCCTCCACCACTGACACACAGTGGCAGCCATGTGTACCACCTACAAGATGCACTGCAGGAACTCACCAAGGTTCCTTAGGCAGCACCTTCCAAACCCACGACCATTACCATCTAGAAGGACAAGAGCAGCAGATACCTGGGAACCCCACCACCTGGAGGTTCCCCTACAAGTCACTCAACACCCTGACTTGGAAATTGTGGTGGCACAGTAGCACAGTGGTTAGCATTATTGCTTCACAGCTCCAGGGTTCCAGGTTCGTTTCCCGGCTTGGGTCACTGTCTGCGCGGAGTCTGCATGTTCTCCCTGTGTCTGCGTGGGTTTCCGCCGGGTGTTCTGGTTTCCTCCCACATGTCCTGAAAGACGTGCTGTTGGGTAATTTGGACATTCTGAATTCTCCCTCTGTGTACCCGAACAGGCGCCGGAGTGTGGCGACTAGGGGCTTTTCACAGTAACTTCATTGCAGTGTTAATGTAAGCCTACTTGTGACAATAAAGATTATTATTATGAATATATCGTCATTCCTTCACTGTCACTGGGTCAACATCCTGGGACTCCCTCCCTAACAGCACTGTGGGTGTGCCTACACCTCACCACCACCTTCTCAAGGGCAGTTAAGGATGCACAATAAATGCTGGCCTCACCAGCGACACACACATCCCGTGAATGAATTAAATACAAGAGCAGGAGAGTTACCTCTGTTGTCTTTATATTTATCCCCCAATCAACAAAATCAACAAACAAAAAACTGATTCCCGGTCCTCATTGCTGATATGGGATCTTGCTGTGTTCAAATTAGCTGCTGTGTTTCCTGCACTACAATAGTGACTACACTTCAAAAATGCTTCCACTGGCTGTAAAAAAAACGTTTAGACATCAGGAGGACATGAAAGGCTCAATATAAATTCATAACTTCCTCTCATCTGTAGAAGTTAGGTGATAATTGTGGGGAGAGAGCTCTTTAAAAGTTTATCCTAAAAAGAATCGGGATTTACTGGAAAATGGGGAAAATAAGATTGAACAAAAAAGCTTAAAAATAAGCAGCATCTTTGGTAGCAGAAACATTCGGAGCGGAGAGAATGTCACTGACAGGATCAAGCCACAGGGAGAGTCGATACAGATTTTTAAAAATCTATTCACCCCTCCCTTCAGAAAATGATTTTTGCTGTTGTAACATGAAACTACACATGGACAGATCATTACCTGACAACCCATTACGTTGCATTGAACCTCAGCTCAGATATCCTTTAACCATCTGTTTGTACAGCTCCAGCTAATCTATATTCCGGTGTCTGTCTGCCCTCAGGATGCTCACTCCTATTAGGAGGCTGACATTTCCACAACGCATGGGGGATTTTATTTTGCAGAGAGACTGCAATAATCAGATTTGCAAAGTTAGCCTGGATAAAGAGTCGGTACCATGTTTTTGGCATAGTTTTTTGGAACAGCACATTCTGCAGCCAACCAGAGGGCAGGCTATATCAGAGTTGGTGTTGTGAAACCAGATGGAATTAATTGATAACCCTCAGAGTGAAGACAAACCTAGGTAGCAGTGATCATAACGCCATTGAATTTTGCATTTTGTTTCAGGGAGAGGAGAGTGGGTCCGAGACTAATATTTAAAACTTAAGTAAGGACAATTATGAGGGCATGAGCTGGCAAATAAGGTTAAGGGAGAAGTCCAGTGAGATGCAGTGACAGACCTTTGAGAGTTATTTCAGAAAAAATACATTTCAACAAAAATGAAAATTCCCAAAGAGAGAACCCACCATCCGTTGTTAACTGAAAAAAAAATGAAAGATGGTATCAAACTTAGAGAGAAAGCATATAAATTAATAAAGACAGAACCATTAGAGAATGAGAGAAAGCTATCTATTCGAACTTCAAACTTACAATTACCTCTTGATTGCTTTTCCCATGCCCTTGGTGCAGCTGGCCAGAACTCACTGATTCCCCTGACTGCCTGCTTTTTGCAGTGGAATCCTTCCATTCCTGTCCCCAGTTGCACCATTTCTGTAGTTGGCCTGCTCAACTCGTTTCCCAAATTTGGCAACACTCCATAACTTTAGTTCCAATTGGCAACTTATGATCTCATCCTTGATATTCCCTTTTTTGTAAAAGGGTTTTCTGTGAAAGACACAAGTTGCCTATTGCCTGCTGATAGTCGACCTTGAGGAATGCCAGCCTTTTACACCCCTGATTCTGGTACTAACACCGCATTGGAGGTGATCGCCTTCCACTTTCTGCTTATAGAGGTCATCGGATACTTGCCTCTTCCTCCACTGTAGGTGCGGGACACAGATGTTTAATGTGCCTTACTTCACAATTGAGCAATGTGATCATCTGCTCCCGTCGAAATTTGTAACTCCAGCAGAAGCTCAAACAAGGAGTTAATCCACGATTGTCCTTCACCCGGGCAACAGAGGGTGTCTGGAATTGTTAAACTCTTTCCCGGCACTTTGTGCAGAGAAACCGAGGGGAAAGGCGGAAGATGGGGTTGAGTGGCCTTAGGGATGTCATGATACCTGAACATGAGGCTTAATGTACAAATTATTGAGGGGATAATATTCTCCTGTAAAGCTACCCAGTCTTGTATTTTGCTGAGAAAAGACACATGTTGCTGAAGCTTTTCATCTCGGACTCATCAGGAATGCCAAATTTCAAGCAATCACGACAATTTATACTACAGGGGAAAAGGGTGCTGATTGGTTGGCAAGTTGACTCTGATTGTCCGAGGTGTTGCCATGGAGAAACAACGAGGAACTATAGGCTCCCCAAGCTCCCGGGTAATTCAAAAAAGGTGCAAGTCTTGAACAGATTCCTTTTGTTGCAGATGACGGATGGTTCCTAGTGTATGAATAAAAGTTGTTCAGCGCGTGCTGGTAATGGCAGCACACCCTCGTTTTTCAGCAATCCCCAGGTTCGTTCAATGAAAGTCCCAAATACCCTAGTGAAAAAAGGTTGTCCATTTCTATAGCACCTTTCACAAGTTTGGGATATCCTTCACAAACAATGAAATACTTTTGAAGAGGAGTCACTGTTTTAATGCAGGAAACACAGCTGCCAATTTGCACACAGCAAGCTCTCACAAACAGGATCAAGACAATGGCCTTACAATCTGCTTCTTTGGTGATGTGGGTTGAGGGATAATTATTGGTCAGGCACTGTGGGGATAACACCAAACTCTTCTTAGAATAATGTATTGGGGGATCTTTTACTGACAATGGAGAGGCCATTCAGCCCAATGTGTCTGTGCTGGCTCTTGGAAAGAGGTGTCCAATTAATCGAACTCTCCTGTTCTTGCTCAGAACCTCACACTTTTTGCCCCCCAACTACTTATCCAGCTCCCTTTTGAAAGTTCCTGAAGAATCCACCCTTACAGGCAGCACCTTCTCGTGTAAAAATTCTTCACCGCCTCAAGATATCCTGAAGCTGTTTATTGCCGCTGAAGCATTTTTTGAAGTGTTGGGATGTAGGAATTACTGCAGCCAAATTGTGCACAGAAAGATGCCACAAGCAAGCACGAGATAACGGCCAGATTGTCTGCTTGTTTATTGATGTATTGAGAGATTGACATTGGCACTGAGGAGAACTCGCCTGATATTGGACAACCAACAAGGTGCAGGCGGCGCTTTGAGCTCCGAATCTGAAATATTAAAAATCTGAATGTGAAAGTCAGGAGGAATGACGAGGGCAGCACGGCGGCGCAGCGGTTAGCACCGCTGCCTTACGGCGCCAGGGACCCAGGTTTGATTCTGGCCTTGGGTGACTGTGCGGAGTCTGCACGTTCTCCCCGTGTCTGCGCGGGTTTCCTCCGGGTGCTCCGGTTTCCTCCCACAGTCCAAAGATGTGCAGGTTAGGTGGGGTTACGGGGATAGGGTGGGCCTAGGTACGGTGCTCTTTCAGAGGGTGGGTGCAGAGTCGATGGGCTGAATGGCCTCCCGTGGACTGGGCAGGATTGCGGTGAAAGGTGGGCGGGCTCTCTGACAATGGGGACAAAGCAGATTAGTGAAAGGAGCTATCCCTTCCACTTAAACAAAGCAAATTGTTTTAATGTAAGATAGAATGAGGAGGGGTTGCTGTTTAGTGGGAGCACAGAGAGAGAGAGAGAAAGTGCTAACGAGGAGATCATTAATAAACCTGAAAGCGCATGAATGGGAAAGGGAATAAATAAGGGGAGGGCTGGAGGAGGGGGCTCGCTGCATCGGCTTTCCCAGATGTCCCGCCCCGCTCCTCAGTCACTGCAGAGCCGCTGGGGCGAGTGGAGCCTCTCCTTGTGCTGCTGCCGGGGACGGGAGGCGCACAGCGGTAGGTGGGAGCCAGGGGCTGTTCCACCAGGGGAGGCAGGCTGCCGGCAGAGTCCTCTCGCCCGGTGGCAGTTTGGGTGGAGTGGAGCCGGGCGGGGGACTCGCTGCCGGGCGGGGGACTCGCTGCCGGGCGGGGGCTGCCTGCGGGAGCTTTTGTTCTCCATGTGCTCGGTCCCAGTGAGCGGGGCGGGTTCCTCACCCCTCTCTTCCCCCCCCACCACCACCACCCCGGATTGGGGAAATATCCAGACCCCCCCCGCCCCCCAAACCGGATTGGGGAAATATCCAGACCCCCCCGCCCCCCAAACCGGATTGGGGAAATATCCAGACCCCCCCCGCCCCCCAAACCGGATTGGGGAAATATCCAGACCCCCCCGCCCCCCAAACCGGATTGGGGAAATATCCAGACCCCCCCCCCCCCCCGGGCAGTCTGAGATCAGTGAGATTGGGAACCAGATTCTCCTGGGGGGGGGGGGGGAATTGAGGGCTGGAGGGGGGATAAGGGGGGCGGCAGTCAGGAATGGGAGAGGCAGGATTTTTTTTTGGGGGGGGACAGGAATTGGGGAGGTGCCGGATTCACAATCTCCCAGACCCTGGTTTTCAATCGGGGGGGGGGGGGGGGGGGGGGGAGGGGATTTGGGTTGTTTAATTTAATCGTTTTTTAAAAAACCCCCGAGGGTCACTTCCCCCCCCCCCCCCCCCCCCCGCGGCTGCAGCCCATTGAATTTATTATTGGAGAGTTTATAACTCTTTCCCCCCCCCCCCCCGCGGTCATTTGCAAAATCTCAATTTCTTGTCGATATCGAGATTGTAGCTGTTACGGGGGGGGGGGGGGGGAGAGACATTGCCTTTTTGGGGGGGACATTGGCTGATTTGTTGTTGTTTTTTTTTTGGGGGGGGGGCTTTCTCGTCTCGCTAATTGACCCCAAACACTGGAGCCGGGAATTTGGTGAATGTGGTATTTAAGTTCTTGTCATTTCCCGGAACATTCCCGGCTCCAGTCTCCCCGGAAAGGGAATGACATTTTGGGAATGAATGGGTTCCCGGTTGGGGGGGGGGGGGTGGTTGTGACTGGATTAGGGGGAGGGGGGGGGTTGTGAATGGATTTGGTGGGGGGATCACTGACTGATGCTCTGGGCATCACACAGTAAATGTGAGACTTTCCCAATTCAACCTGTTTATAAATTAGTTTTTAACTAACCGCCAGGGACTGCGACCCGAAATGCGCGCCCCCCCCCTCCCCCCGCGACCCGAAATGCGCGCCCCCCCCCCCCCCCCCGCGACCCGAAATGCGCGCCCCCCCCCCCCCCCCCCCGCGACCCGAAATGCGGGCCCCCCCCCCCCCCCGCGCAATGTTCTCAAACTCCATTTAAACTGCTTCTGGTTTCTGCCCAGATTGAAACTTGGTGATGTGCCCGCTGAACTTGTGCCCGCTGAACCTGGCTGCAAACGGTTCCAAACTGCCTTTTGATCGAAGCTTTTCCAACGAAACTGGCTTTGCGGGACTGCAATGGGTGGGGTGCAGATGGGAAGCTTTGGAGTTGTCTGGTTGCTGGGGTACATTGATGTTTGGGTCGGTTACCTCCAGCACCCGTCCATTAGTTTGCATGTGATTTGAAATAACGCATTTCCGAACTGCCGATTAGTTGGTGCTGGGAAAAGCCGAGTCTCTCTGCGAATTGTCTGTTGCTGGCTGTGAGCAGGAATGGGGAAGAACAATGACTCTTTGTCATGTTTAGGCTGTTGTCTCTGCCTGTTTAGTCCTAAATGCACCTGTACTCTAGCAGCTGTCTCCATACTTGCTATACGCAGCTCTGTCCCCACACCAGACATGACCCAGCGTGAGTCATGTGTCCTCTTCGACCTCCACCCCACAGACACTACCTGGACTAATTTCTTGTGTGCTTGATGGATGAGGCCATGGTTTTGGCATCGACTTTGCTGTTATTCCCCTCAAACAGCTGACTGTTTGTTTTAAATCTATTCAACTTGGTCTCTGATCACATGAAAACATTGTGACCAATCAAACTTGAATTTGGGACAAAGAATAGAGACAATGGAGAAAGTGATGCCAAAATTGGGACGAGACTAAACAGGATTTTTGTACTTGGTGGGAGGGGGGTGTCTAATTTAAAATAAGCACATGTTTGATTTGAAACTCTCCAGTCTCACCCCCCTGAATCATTTTGGGAGGTGTCTCTGGTTCAATGTGACTGACAATTTGTTAATCACTTGGCAAATGGAACCAGGTTAACCGTCTGTGGAACCTAAAACGCCATTGGTCTGCATAGCCCCCTTGTTCTATGTAAATATCACACCAAAAGCTTTCTTGCAATAGCTGTCTACACTGCCCCTCTCCAGGAAGATCAAATTATTTTCAATTAGCCAATAAAACAAATCATTAAGTTCATGTCGTGATTTGACATATTTTAAAACTATTTGCCTATATTGTTTGAGATAATCCTCAAGTGGTCTTGACCCCTCTGTCAGGGACTGAGTTTGTGGACAAGATATTCAGCATTGCTGAAGTGCACAAAGGTGAAAAAGGAGGGATTGGAGGACATTTGCAACTTCAAATGTCTGCTAGGGGCTGAACCTGGGTCCTTAGTTTTACTGCATTGAGGCCCTATGGCCCATCGTATCTGGTGCTGGCCACCGGCAACTACTACTCTAACCCCATTTTCCAGCACTTGGCCCATAGCCTTGTCTTGAAGTGCTGATATAAATATGATCATAGTGAGGGCTCTCACATCTATCACACTGGGTAGCGAGTTTCAGATTCCCACCACCCTCTGGGTGGGAGAAAGAGGAAATGGACCTTTCTCCTGCCCTTTACCATAAATCTATTCCCCCTGATTATTGACTCCTTTACTGAGGGGAAAGATTCCTTCCCATCCTACTATCTGCCCTATCTATGCTCCTCAATATCGTTTGTACTCAGTTGAGCCATCATTGGCTTATTTAACAACGGTAACAAATTTGATTGTTACTTTTTTTCTCCTGAAGTAGGAGTGGACAGGACTGACTATGATTGCTAAAGATTTCCATTGAGCTTTGCGTTTTTGTGCTTCCATAGTAGAGAGAAGTGACCACTGTACTGACCCCGAACTATATTTCAAATCTAATTGAATCCTGCCTATTTCTAATGAGGTTTTTTATCATAGAATTTACAGTGCAGAAGGAGGCCATTCGGCCCATCGAGTCTGCACCGGCTCTTGGAAAGAGCACCCTACCCAAGGTCAACACCTCCACCCTAGCCCCATAACCCAGTAACCCCACCCAACACGAAGGGCAATTTTGGACACACTAAGGGCAATTTATCATGGCCAATCCACCTAACCTGCACATCTTTGGACTGGGAGGAAACCGGAGCACCCGGAGGAAACCCACGCGCACACTGGGAGGATGTGCAGACTCCGCACAGACGTGACCCAAGCTGGAATCGAACCTGGGATCCTGGAGCTGTGAAGCAATTGTGCTATCCGCAATGCTACTGTCTTGAAGGACCAATTTAATCCTGCCTATTTCTCATGAGGTTTGTTGGTCTTGAAGGACCTTTAGGGCAGTGGAAAGCTGTGAATGTTGACTGTTCTTGCCCCCCTGATTCTCTAGATTATATTGCAGGTGAGGTGAAAACCAGTCATATCCAGTGCATGAGCAACATTGTTCCTGTCCTGCTCTGCACCCATTGGTGCTGGATGAGGAGTGAGGAGCACTGACTGTGGAGCCTCCTCCTGTATACCCCCCCCCCCCCAAAAAAAAATACCTGTCCAAGGACTGTTCCAGCTAGGTAAGTTACCTACCCAGGCATGGTCAATTCTGGCAGCTTGCTGGATGGTTCTAATGAGCCTAGATCTGACCAGTCTCATGCTATTTATATGCCTGCATAATTTCTTCTCCATTACATCAACATCCTGGGAGTTACCATTGACCACAAACTGGACTAGCCACGTACATATTGTGGCTGCAAGAGGTCAGGCTAGGACTCTTTAGCAAGTTGCACCCCTCTTGACTTCCTGAAGGCAAAGTCAGCAAGAATAACTTGAGCTTGACATCATCCAGGACACTGCAACCTGTGAGATTGCTGCTATCTTGTATGTGCACTTCCTCCACTGTGAAGCATTGCCACAGCTCCTTCAACAGCGTTTTGCAAATCCAGACCTACCATGTAAAATGGCAGTAGATACATGGAAATGCCACCACCTGCTATTTTTCCCTTCCAATCAATGGTGCTATTTTCATAGTTGCTGGGTGAAAACCCTGTATCTTATCTAACTGCCCTAGATGTACCTACACTAGACCAACTGATTCCAGGAGGTGGCTCTGTGACATCCTGTGAACGATGTGTGGCATTTACTCTAACAATGAATTGCAAGTGCATCAACAAATGAAATTCCAAACTTTGTCCATTGTGGAGTAAAGTAATTAACTTTTCACATCCTTCTCAGCCAATGGTCACTCACTCCTTCCCTCAATAGGAAAATGTGGCAGTTTAGTAAGATGGTTAGAAATATTGCAACACCAAGTGAACACATTGGACTTTTGAGTCCTTGTTTACTTGGCCAGTGTGACATTGGCCATCAGCTTTTTTTTTTGCCCATATCTGGTTTGAACCCACTTTCACTTTGGGCTAAGATTTCAAACTGGCACTTGGGGTGAAAACCTAGTCATTGAATCTAAATCACAGCTAACCAACAATGCCATCTCCTTGAGATTATTGGCACTTTTGCTCACTAGGCTGGTTCTAATGTCTTTTCCCAGTCCTCTAGTAGTGTTCGGGGGAAACCTGCACTTGTGAAATCTTGCCACTGAAGCATCTCGCTCTAAGTTTAAGTAGTTGTTGCTGCAACTCACAATATGGAGTTTTTTTTTCTTTATAAATTTAGAGTACCCAATTCATTTTTTTCCAATTAAGGGGCAATTTAGCATGGCCAATCCACCTACCCTGCACGTCTTTGTGTTGTGGGGGCGAAACCCACGCAAACACGGGGAGAATGTGCAAACTCCACACGGACAGTGACCCAGAGCCAGGATCGAGCCTGGGACCTTGGTGTCGTGAGGCAGCAGGGCTAACCCACTGCGCCACCGTGCTGCCTCAATACGGAGTTTGAAGCAGAACTATTTAAATAATAGCCTGACTAATATTTTCACCTTGGACTGAAACATGTAGTTTTGTTTTGTCAGTCCTGGCATGGGAGTGTGAGCGAACCTGAGCCAAGAGTCCATTCTGGATTACTTGACTGGCACAGCTGCCTTCTGTGTTCGGGATTGAATTTGAATTCCTGTTTCTCATCCCCCTCGGATGAGGCCAGCAGCTTTCAGTTGTGGGTGTGGATTTGGCTGCCTACACTGACTCATAGAATGAAATCTGTTGACGGGAAAAAGTGAGCAACTGTTTCAAAAATCATTGTGGGCCCATTTTGCTACAGTTGTAATGGGCACTAGTGAGACCACACTTGAGGACTGCATAGTGCTTTGGATTCTCATGTGGCATATAATTACACTCCAAATAGTTCATGGAAGGTTCACTAGGCTGGGATGTGATGAAGTGTTGTCTAAGATGTTTGGGTGCATACTCATTGACATTTAAAAGAATGAGGTGATCTTATTGAAATGGGGTGGGGGGGGGGGGGGACTTTTTCTTTCTTTACTCAGTCTTGGGATGTGGCTGTCGCTGGACCAGCATTTGTTACCCATCCCTAATTGCCCTTGAACTGAGTGGTTTGCTCATTTCAGTGGGGGGCAGTAAACTGAAGCTGTGGTTCTGTGGTCACATGTAGGCCAGACTGGGTAAGGACTGCAGATTTATATTTTGAGTTTAAATTCCACCACCTGCCATGGTGGGATTCGAACCTGGGACCCTATGTCTCTGGATTACTAATTCAGACTTGACAAGGTGAATGTTGCCTGCTGGATGGGATGGGAATTAGTGAGGGAGTAGTTTAAATATTGTGAGGAGGAATCTCTTATGTGGTTGTTAATCGTTTGAATTCTCCAATGGGGGCTGGGTCATTACATGGGTAGCACAGTGGTTAGCACTGTTTCTTCACCGCACCAGGATCCCACATTTGATACCCGGCTTGGGTCACTGTGCGGAGTCTGCACGTTCTCCCCGTGTCTGCGAGGGTTTCCTCCGGGTGCTCCGGTTTCCTCCCACAAGTCCCGAAAGACGTGCTTCTTAGGTGAATTGGACATCCTGAATTCTCCCTCTGTGTACCCAAAGTGGCGACTCTGGGCTTTTCACAGTAACTTCATTGCAGTGTTAATGTAAGCCTACTTGTGACAATATTACGTTCTGGCTGGAAAATGAGGCCACAATTGGATCATCCAATATCTTTAATGGCAGAGCGGGTATGCATCTGGAGAGAAACTGTTGACGTTGAGTTTGATTCTTCTGGTCCGAAGAGTCACGTGGACTTGAAATATTCATTCTGTTTCTTGCTCCACCCTGAGCTGCCATACAGCATTTTCTGTTTTATTGATTTTCGGAAATTGTCTGTTGTAAATATGCTTTGTGTTAATACAGCTGTTTGCAGATTTTAGTCAGCGTTCTTTGTCAGGGGTTCGAAGTCTCAACACTTTACAAGGTCATGGCAGATTAAGTCCATTTTAATAAAAGCCCCATGTACTAGTGTTTTTTAAAAAAAAAAAGAGGCATTCAAGATGACCGTTCAGATCCTTGTAAATCAATAAATCATGCATTGATTTTGTAGAATAAGCCCAAGCTCAAAATCAATCTTGGAGTGCTAATTTCAGCAAACTGGCTCTCCTGCTATATTCTTAACTTGCTGTTGTATAGCGAGTTTAAATTTTCTGCTGCTCGGAGGGGTCTACCTCCTTGGATGTTGCTCCTAGTAACAGGGGCTCGTTGCCAGCTTGTGTGATTAAAGTGCTCTCCTCCCAAGGGACAGGCTTGATGCTCAGCAGCCTGAAGTAATCAATTGCTAAAAGCCACTTTGATACAGCTGCATGTTTTTGGAAGCTGTCCACTTTAACTAGATTACATCAATTCTTTTTGTTCTGTCAAGATCTTCCAGCCACCAATTAATTCACTGCCCCATCGCTTCCACCAGCTTGAGAGCACCTATCAAAATGTTAGCCTGTGCATCATCGCATAAAAACTGGCTTCTCTAGTTCATTTGTTATAATGTGGAGATGCTGCGTTGGACTGGGGTGAGCACAGTACGAAGTCTTACAACACCAGGTTAAAGTCCAACAGGTTTGTTTCGATGTCACTAGCTTTCTGAGGCCTGCTCCTTCCTCAGGTGAATGAAGAGGTATGTTCCAGAAACACATATATAGACAAATTCAAAGATGCCAAACAATGCTTGGAATGCGAGCATTAGCAGGTGATTAAATCTTTACAGATCCAGAGATGGGGTAACCAGGTTAAAGAGGTGTGAATTGTGTCAAGCCAGGACAGTTGGTAGGATTTCGCAGGCCAGATGGTGGGGGATGAATGTAATGCGACATGAATCCCAGGTCCCGGTTGAGGCCGCACTCGTGTGCGGAACTTGGCTATAAGCTTCTGCTCGGCGATTCTGCGTTGTCGTGCGTCCTGAAGGCCGCCTTGGAGAACGCTTACCCGGAGATCAGAGGCTGAATGCCCTTGATTGCTGCAGTCTTCCCCGACTGGAAGGGAACATTCCTGCCTGGTGATTGTCGCGCGATGTCCGTTCATTTGTTGTCGCAGCGTCTGCATGGTCTCGCCAATGTACCACGCTTCGGGACATCCTTTCCTGCAGCGTATGATGTAGACAACGTTGGCCGAGTCGCACTAGTATGTACTGCGTACCTGGTGGGTGGTGTTCTCACGTGTAATGGTGGTATCCATGTCGATGATCTGGCACGTCTTGCAGAGATTGCCATGGCAGGGTTGTGTGGTGTCGTGGTCACTGTTCTGAAGACTGGGTAGTTTGCTGCAAACAATGGTTTGTTTGAGGCTGCGCGGTTGTTTGAAGGCGAGTAGTGGGGATGGCCTTGGCAAGATGTTCATCTTCATCAATGATGTGTTGAAGGCTGTGAAGAATATGTCGTAGTTTCTCCGCTCTGGGGAAGTACTGGACGACTAAGGGTATTCTGTCGGTTGTGTCCCATGTTTGTCATTTGTTATAGGCATTATTTGTATAGTTTCCAAAACATTCACATCTTGATCTCTAGTCTATGGCACCAAACCTTTTGAAATGTTCACTTTCAAGTTTTAACGTTGTTTAACAAGTGGTTTAGGGGTGGGCTTGGTTGTTTTGTTTTCCTATTAACCTCCATGTCCTTAAATGAAAGCAGTTGAGGGATCGCTAGGTTGGCAGCACTTGGGGAATAATCTTTATTATCCCAAGTAGTAAAATTCTGAAAATCCTCTAGTCTCCACATTCTGGCGCCTGTTTGGGTGCACTGAGGGAGAATTCAATGTTCAATTCATCTAACAGCACGTCTTTTGGTGCTTGTGGGAAGAAACTAGAGCACCCAGAGGAAACCCACACAGACACTGGGAGAACGTGCAGACTCCGCACAGACAATGACCCAAGCCGGGAATCGAACCCCAGATCCTTGGCGCTGTGAAGCAACAGTGCTAATCACTGTTGTGCTCATGCCAGAGTAGAATCATAACCTGGGGTGGAGTAAATTGTCAAACTAATAAAGCTATGTTAGCAGAGTAAGAGGCAACTTGATTGAAACAAAGATCCTGAGGTCTTGGAGAGGATGATCCCTCTTGTAGGAAAATCCAGTAAGATGTCTCGACACCCGGTTAAAGTCCAACAGTTTATTTGAAATCGCAAACTTTCAGCACGCTCATCAGGTGATTGAAGGAGCAGCACTTCAAGCTTGTGGTTTCAATTCAACCTGGTGTTGAGACTTCTTACTGCCACCCCAGTCCAGTGCTGGCATACCCACATCGGGGAGAATGTAGAACTAGGGACCTTTTTTTAAGGTTACCTGTTTGAGATAGATTGAGGCTTTGGAATCCTCTTCCTCCAAGAGTGGGGTCAAGGCAGAATAATAGATTCTTGATTAACAAGTAGGTGAAGGTTTTTCCGGGTTCAGCAAGATGTTGAATTGAGATCAGATCAGCCATGATCATATTGAATGGCAAAACAGGCTCCGAGCACAATGGTCTACTGCTCCTAGTTTTGTTTGCATGGTATGCTGGTATCATTTTCTGCAATTGTTCCTTGATCTCGGTCTTGAATATACAGTACTCTGACTGAGCCTCACTGCTCTAGGGTAGAGGTTTTAGCACCATCTGGGTGAAGCCAACATCACTTTGATCCTAAATGGTGTACCCCCCAACCACAGGAAACGTGCATCCTGTGTCTGCCTTGTCAAGCCCAAGAATTTTGCACCTCATTCGTAACTAGAGAATATAGATCCAGTCTCCTTTCTCATGGGACAATCCTGACATCCCTGTGTTGGGGTGCAAATGGTAAGACAGCAGCTTGGGCTCTCTGTAGCCTAATAATTAGTCCACTCTGTGTTTTTGCCACATTGTACTGCTTGGTAACTTGCAAAGTACAATCCAGTATCGGTTGCAAATAAAGTGTGACCTAAGGAATGAAAATCCTGTCGTCTGTTGCATTCTTGTCTACACCATATATGTTTATTGGCACCTAACCTCTTGAATCTTTCCATTTGCAGTTGACAGCATGGGTGGCAGGCTGAGCAGAAAGAAGAGAGGCTATAATGTGAATGACCCAAAGGAGAGCAAAACTGCAGAGTCCACTGAAGGCCCAGAGGTGAAAGATGAGCCTGAAAATCAAGATGCTTCAAAGGAACAGGTCGTGAAACCAGAAGCTGAGCTGCCGGAAGAGAAATCTGAAACGGAGGCCCCCAAAGTGACCGGTGAAACTATTTCAGGAAAACAAACTGACTTGGTAACCCCTGACGTGAAAACCATTCCAAGTGTACCAGTTACTGATGTTGTACAGACGTCGGGTCTACTAGAAGGTGTACCAGCTACTGTTCTTGTACAGGCATCAGGTCCACAAGAAAGTATAGTCTCTAAAAATTTGGTAAACTCTATCTCTGAGCAGCCACCTAATCAGGTGGAACACCATCCCGTGGAATCTAGCCATATTCCACGTATTGATTTGAATGCTGACGCATCTGATGTGACAGAGCTCAATGAACAGAAAACTGGTCCGGTATCAGTGTGTGAAGAAACCCAGGCCAAACCGGTTTTAGAAATGAGTATGACCTCTCTCGACCCTTCAACTGAGACATCTAGTTTGGGTGACCATGTGGCAACAGAAATCATGAAAGGTGATGAACAATTGAAGAACTCTCATGTGAGCCCAGAGGATACTATCGGCAAACCTGGTGAAGTTTCCGAAAGCCAAGATGGTGTTTCCCCACAATCCACTTTGAAAGAAAAAATTGAAAGCTCTACCCAGGCAACATGGTCTGAATCTGGAGTGGAATGTGTACCACCCAAGGAGATGGGGATATCAAAATTGCCAGTGAGTGAAGAAACGCCCACTGACATTGCAGTGAACAACGAAATGGAGAAAAATGTAGTTGCACCTGGCACTTGGGATGAAATTCCAGAAAAAGTGCTGAGTGAATCTATTTGCCCCATTGTCCAAACAATAACTGATGTGAAAACTGAACCTGCAGAGCACTGCATAGAGAAGTCTGACCATATTCAAGACCGTCTTGTTCAAGAGGACACTGGTAAAGTATTTGTGGATCAGAGCCAATTGACTGAAGGATCTGGAAATCCATCTGTAGACACTTCAAGGGAAGCCACTGTGACAGATGTAGTCCTATTATCTAAAGATCCCGTGGCGGTATGTCCTCCGGAGACGGTCAGCACAGCAGAGAGTGCAATCCAGATTGTCACGGAGTTTGCTCCAGAGGCCAGTTCCAACACCAGAAAGGCACTGACTGAAACCAGGTGTGAGCCAACTCCAGACATCAGCCACCAAGATGATGTTGAAAT